>NC_134107.1:33907036-34114536 GCF_040939455.1 Microcebus murinus
CTAGTATAGTGGTGTTGAATTCCCTCAAGTGCTTTATCCCTGAGATAGAAAAGTAAGTAGATACTAGAAAAGAGAGTAAAGTAGATACAAGAAAGAAAATGTCACAGATTAACTTTACCTATCTCATATTTGAATCAACACTAAAACTGTTTCCTATAAGTTATCTGTTTCTTTTATTTGCAGAAATGTTCCATGGACCTAAATTGTATAAATTTTCCTTAAATAAAATATAACTTCTATCAATTTAACTTTATAGACTATAAGAAACCACAATAGCAATGAAATGTATGGTAAAAGCACTGACATTCTCATACATAACTGCTCAAAATTAATGATGGAATTAAATGCATAAAGCTGGAGAGGCAGTGACAATCCTTAATTCTAACTACCTAATGATGAAGGAATTCAATAAACAAAATAGGTAACCTTAATATTCACAAAAACTGATAAGTTAAAAAAAAAAGAAAAAGAAAGTATTTAATAACAGTAAATTCAATGATTTTAATATACTATTTTGAGATAAAGGCATAAGTAAGTTTCTTAGGATACTGAGAAAATACGTATCCTCTGAGATAATTTTTGGTTTTCGCTATTTCAAATCACTGTTATTGTGAGGCAGCCATTAAACAGTTGGTGAGCAAGTGCTGTTAGGCTGATGCAGTAGTAATTCTCTAATGAATCTGAATATAGTTTAGACAGGCAACAGAAAGAGACACACACATTGACTGACATGGCTATGTTTTGTTGTTTTGTTTTGCTTTATTTTCTATGAGATGCCTACTTGCTTAAAACAAGATCATGTTACAAAAAGTTAGATATCAGTACTGTAATTGTGTCCCTTACACTTTGACATCACATTAAGATTGTGAAAACTGAAAAAAAAAATCATTACAAGGGTAAAGTCAAGTACAACACACTACTGCCACCTAATGCTTAGTAAAATAATGCCTAAAGAAGCCGTAAACATTTACCGTTTTATGCAAGGTAACAAATGACATGTTTTTTAAATGTTTTAACTTTTCTAAGGTTTTGTGACTTAATGAAAATATAATTTTGACAGCTCAAAAATGTGTTTATCCATCTAAAAATACTTATCACCTGACAACAAGCCAGATACTGTCCCAGCCAAAGAGGATACAAGGATGAAGACAAGATCCCTGCCCTTGAAGGACACACAGTCTAGCAGGGAAAGAGCAGGCATGTAAACAATTAATTATAATGCAATGGGAAAGAGGAGGTGCTAAGATGATAGCATTAAAAAGTTATTCACTTAGCATAAAGCAGGGAAAGTTTTATAATAAAGGTGACATGTGACTGGGTTTTGAAGGATGAACAGGAGTGAGCCTACGGAGAAACTGTGGGTAAGTGGGAGGGAAAGGGCATTCCAGGGAAAGAGAAACAGCAAATACAAGACAGGAAAGGACTAAAATGGACATCAGAGTTATGAATAGCAGAACTGTAAGCCAGACTAAGAATGAGTGAAAGAATGGATAGGGAAAAGCAATGGGAAATGAACTTGAAAATCTAGACAGATCATAAAGGAGCTTTTTAGTATGCTAAGAAATATGGACTCATTTCTACTTAAAACTCAACATCATTTGCATGTAGAGATGTAATCACATTTTTGTTTCAAAGACAAAAATCTAACCTGATGTAGGATGAAATGAGTAGGAGGATAGGTAGGGTAACTGGCAGTAAGGAAACGATTGCATTCCTGTAGCACTCCTGAGGAACTATGCTAAAGATGCTAAGGATTAAGGGCAGGAGTCAGATAAGGGGAAAGGAAGGAAGTGGGGGACATGAATTTGAAAGTCAAGTGTGCAGCAGATAAAGCCACAGGAATATACATAGAGCAGTCCTTCTTAACACTTTTGAGTTATGATCTCCTCTAATCTTGTGGGGCGCGGTGACAACGCCATTAAAATATGGCGCTGATATCCGGTGCCTCGCCCTTGCTTCTCCCGCTGGTAAACAAGTTCTGCGCCTGTGTGTCGAATGTAACCAATGATATGAGTTTCCTGCTTTGCAGTGTATATAAGAAACTGCCCTTCCCCTTTTCTGCGTCTTCCGCAAAATGTAGCCTAAGGGATCCCCCAATAAAGCACGGTCAGAAGAACTCCAGTTGCCGCGTCTTCCTTGCTGGCGAGGTGGGCGCGACAAGTGGTGCCGAAACCCGGGATAACGAAACAACCTTGAAGCACCAGCGGAGACGACCTCATTAGGAGGTGAGTTCAGAACTGACGTGCGGGACGGCCGTTCTCTCCCTTTCCCCAAGTCACTATGGGCAACATACCGCTTTGGCGCTTTGTGTGGCCTCTGAAGAATCTTTTATCTAGTAATAGGATTCACATTGAGAAACGTGATTTAAAGAATTTTTTGAAGGAAGTGGACCGGATTGCTCCTTGGTTTTTAGGCTCTGGTTCGCTGACGATAGCGTCCTGGAAAAAACTAGGGAGAGACCTTAAGGGAGCATCAGATTTACAACCCGGTGTGCTTCTGCTTCATAAATTAATTTTAGATTGTTTGAAATGTGATCCTCTCGGTTCTCAGAGTGCTGCAGAGCAATTAGCGGAGGTTCAGTCCGAGTGTTCAGAAGGAGGTTGTGGGGGAGGTGCTGCAGCGAGGAGTGAAAAGGAGAAGTTGATAAACAAGCAACAAAGGTCGGGGACTAGCTCAGGGGCATTGGCCACGCCCCTGCCCCCGGTACCACAGTTTCCAGACTTGCACTTTGAGCCTCACTCTGACAAGTCTGGGTCCTCGTCCGAGTCTTCTGACTCCGAGGGAGGAGACCCTCCGTGCCCTACTTTCGCTGACTTAAGGAGGGAGCTCCGGCGGCTCGATACACAGGAGGCGACACAGATCGCTCCTGAAACTGCTCCAGGTGCAGCGGGCGGAGGTACTAAGTGGCCGCCCCCGTATAGCCTAGAGTCAGATGAGAAACTAAAAAAGAAAGAGAAACCAATTTTTCAAGAAGCGGCAGGTTGTGAGCGGTACCGCCCACCTCCGCATGCCCTGCCTTGGGAAGGGCTGGGTTTTCTTAGGGGCCGTTCGCCGCTAGAGAGCTTCTGCCCATACCCTGGAAAACAGACGAGCCGGTGTGGGTGCCTCAGTGGCCCTTGCCTAAAGAGAAGTTACATGCTGCCCGTGATTTAGTACAAGAACAGCTTACTCTTGGACATCTTGAACCCTCTCAATCTCCTTGGAATACTCCTATTTTTGTAATTAAAAAAAAGTCTGGTAAATGGAGACTGTTGCATGACCTTAGAGCAATTAATGCCCAGATGCAGCTTATGGGGCCTGTTCAAAGAGGATTGCCCCTTCTCTCAGCATTGCCTAAACGTTGGAGCCTTATTATTATAGACATCAAAGACTGTTTTTTCTCTATTCCTCTGCATCCGCAGGATAAGAACAGATTTGCATTCACGCTGCCCTCCACAAACCACGAGCAGCCTAATGCAAGATATCAATGGCAGGTTTTGCCTCAGGGCATGGCTAACAGTCCCACTATGTGCCAACTTTATGTGGCCTCAGCTATCCAGCCGGTTAGGCAGAAGTTTTCAAAGGTAAAGATTATTCACTACATAGATGACATTCTCTTATGTCATCGTGATGAGGGCACGCTTCACCAAGCTTACGCATCCCTTCAGGCTCACTTGAAAAGAAAAGGCTTGTTGATTGCCCCTGAAAAGGTGCAAGAGGGAGAGGTAGGCACGTTTCTTGGCAGTAATATTCTCCCTGACAAGATTGTGCCCCAAAGACTGTCCATCCGAAGAGATGCCTTGAAGACCTTAAACGATTTTCAGAAACTGCTAGGAGATATCAATTGGCTTCGACCTTTTTTATGTCTTACCACAGCAGAGCTGAAGCCGTTATTTCAGATTCTAGAGGGAGACTCACACATCACGTCTCCTAGAACTTTGACTCCTGAGGCCCTTAAGGCTCTTCATAAGGTAGAAGAAGCAATTCAAAAGGCACAACTAGTGCGCATTCAACACCATGATCCTTTCTCCCTCTGTGTACTCCCTTCTCCTACGCTTCCTACGGCAGTGCTTTGGCAGGATGGTCCCCTTTTATGGGTGCATCCTCAAGCCTCTCCAGGAAAAGTGATTGGCCATTATCCTACCTGTGTGGCTGAGATAGCATTAAAGGGTATTAACTTGGCTGTTTCTCATTTCGGACGCTTTCCTGATAGCCTGATCTGTCCATATACTGCCAATCAGGTAAACACCTTATGTGCCACTCTTGATGTATGGGCCATATTGAGATGCACCTTCCCAGGGAGCATTGACAACCATTATCCCAGACATGCTTTACTGCAGTTTGCAATGAGAAACGAGCTTATTTTCCCAAGAGTAACGTCACTGTTACCTTTGGTTGATGCCTTGGATGTGTATACCGATGGCTCTAAGACAGGTATTGGGAGCTATGTCATTCAAGACAAGGTGTATACAAAACAATTTGACTATTCTTCTCCTCAGCTAGTAGAGTGTGCCATAGTCGGTCTGGTTCTCAGTACTATCACTGAACCTATCAACATCATCTCAGACTCCTTTTATGTGGTCAACGCAGTTAAACAGTTAGAAAACTCCTTTCACATTCTTGCCAAAAGTACAGTCTTTTCTGTATTTACAGAAATTAGGAATACTATTCTAAACAGGAAAAACCCATTTTCTATTCAGCACATCAGAGCCCATTCTCTGCTACCAGGACCCATGGTGGCAAAAAACAACTTGGCAGACCGCGCCACTCGGGCCCTCTGGGTAGCAGACCCGCTTGTTGCTGCTACTGAGTTTCACAAGTTGTATCACGTGCCAGCCGAAACTCTGCGCCTCAAGTTCAACATCTCTCGCGCTGAGTCTCGTGACATAGTTCTGCAGTGCGCACCTTGCGCTCCCTTTCGTTCTGTTACTCACACTGGGGTTAACCCCCGAGGGTTGCGCCCACTGCAACTTTGGCAGATGGATGTCACCCACATTCCTTCATTTGGCAAATTACAGTATGTGCACGTTTCTATTGATACCTGCTCAGGTGTCCTTCATGCCACTCCTCTGCCTGGGGAAAAGGCCAGTCAGGTAATTACCCACTGCCTAGAGGCTTGGGCAGCCTGGGGTAAACCCCAGATTGTCAAAACTGATAATGGCCCAGCCTATGCTTCCAAAGCTTTTCAACAATTTTGCACTCGCTTGGGTGTAGAGCACCGCACCGGTCTTCCCTACAACCCTCAAGCGCAAGGCATTGTAGAACGTGCCCATGGCACACTCAAAATGTATCTGCAAAAACAAAAAGGGGGAGATGCCTTGCCGGCAATAGCACCAAAAGGACGCCTTTCCCTTGCTCTCTTTACTTTGAATTTTTTGAACCTAGATGCCAGAGGGCGCTCCGCCGCTGACAGGCATGTTGCACCTGGACAGCCTAAGAAGGAGCTGGTAAAGTGGAAGGATGTGTTGTCTAACCAGTGGAAAGGCCCGGATCCGGTAGTGGCCAGATCCAGGGGATCTGTTTGTGTTTTCCCACAGGACCAAGAGAACCCTGTTTGGGTACCAGCCCGGCTGACCAGACTAGTCCGCCCAGATCCCAGCGACGATGAGCCTGTTGTGGCTGAGCCTGCTGATGGACCTGATGATGACGGGGTCCGGGGCGGAGCCCAGGTGGGCGGTGATGGACGTCTTCCCGATGCCGATGCCGATCCGCCATGACTCCACCGTCTTTCCTCGTTTCCTCACCACCAACATCTCACTGGACCTGCCTTATGTTCCTTTCGACCCTGACCAGGCAAACTTTTCCCATAGCGCAAACATTACTATCCCAGGGTCACTTTGCTTTGAATGTCAACTCGCAGCTTAAAGGAGGAATTACGATCATTAATCAAAGAGTGGACTTAGTCCAAGAACAAGTGGACTCGTTATTGCAGCTTGTGCAGCTGGGATGCGAGCAGCGGTGGCCCGGTTTATGTGTTACCTCCATCCCCTATCATAATTTGTCCCGTGCAGCAAACTTGTCTCGCCAACTGTCCCATTACCTAATGTCTAATTGGTCTCATGGATTTGAGGGACTGTTACTTGAGTTACAGCAGTCCATTATTCATATTAATTCTACACGGGTTGATCTTGCTGTTGCTGAAGGTTTAACTAGCTGGATTTCACAGGCTGCCAATCATCTTAAGGAATGGGCTGGTATGGGTGCCTTGGCAGGTCTCCTTGCGCTTATTGCCATATTAGGGCTCACGTGTATTGTCAGAATGGCGCGTCAGAACCAACGTAATCAGATATTGATGATTCAGGCTTTTGCTGCGTTAGAGCTTGGGCAAAACCCACAGGTTTGGCTAAACATGTTGAACTAGGGCGCTGTTATCGCCCCAGCAGCCCCCCGAGTTGGCTGTAAGGTTACTCCATGACGGGAATGCATGGGGCCCCATCATTGAGCGTCGTAGATTTGAGCCATGATGGGGAAGCAACCCATGTAGCCTAAAACAGAGGCCTTACCCATTTTGTCTGCCTGGCAGTCAGCCTTTGCACGCCTCCGAGTTCTGCTCATTGCACGAGGCAAGGTGACAGCTGTTGGCTATGAGGCTCTGCAGCCTTGATCGCTCTGTCGAAGGACGGGGCTGAGCGGCTGCTCAGTGCTCATTTATTAAATAAAACAGGGGGAGCTGTGGGGCGCGGTGACAACGCCATTAAAATATGGCGCTGATATCCGGTGCCTCGCCCTTGCTTCTCCCGCTGGTAAACAAGTTCTGCGCCTGTGTGTCGAATGTAACCAATGATATGAGTTTCCTGCTTTGCAGTGTATATAAGAAACTGCCCTTCCCCTTTTCTGCGTCTTCCGCAAAATGTAGCCTAAGGGATCCCCCAATAAAGCACGGTCAGAAGAACTCCAGTTGCCGCGTCTTCCTTGCTGGCGAGGTGGGCGCGACATAATCTGATAAAAAAAGTGCATAAATTACATAAAACTGAGGGGTTAACAGACCTTCAAAAGCACCTGAGCCTCAGATTAAGAATCTCTGATTTGATGGCAAGTGAAGAGGGTCAAAGGTAAAACTCTGAAGAATAGCAACATTTACATTAGATAAAGGAACAGATGCTAGAAAAACAGAGCAGTGGTCAGACAGGCAAAAAGATAATCAAGAAAGACAGGCTCCATGCCCAGAGAGGAAAAATTCTGAAGGCAGATGGAAGACCTACAATAGTATTTTATATCAAATGTCACAACAAATCCACTAAATTTGGCAAGTAGGGGACACTGGTCACTTTAGAAGGCACCATTTGGTGCTGGTGAAAGAGAGTGGGTTGAGAATCCAATGGATGGTAGTCAGTCATGTTTGTCAAGAAGATAGGAGTGACTGCTAGAAGAACCAAGGTCAATAGAGAATTTTTTTGAAAGACATTTCACTGGGTGAGTGGGAAAACCTAATGGAAAGGGAAAATTAAATAGAGAGAAGAGACAATTGAAACAGCCCTGATCAAAATATATAAAAAAATTGAGTTCTGACTCTGGCTCTGTATTACGAGTCTTGTGACCTTAGAAAAGTTATTCAACTGTGCCAAATTTCCTCAACTGAAAATTGAAAAGAATGTTTGCCAAACTATATAAGCTACTCGTGAGAACAAGGATCTTAGTCCATCATATTCATGACTATATCCATAGCACTTAGACAGTGCCTGAACATACAAGACACTCAATATATACTTAATGAATAAAAAATCTGTCCATACATGTCATAGTGTTTTAGAAATCAAATGACATGGTGAGGGAACATATTTTGAATAAAATTTAAAAATTCGTTTAAAAACGAGGTGTGGTGGGAAAGGGGGGCCATCATAGCCAAGTCCTCTAATATAAATACAATCGATCCTCATCATTCATGGATTCCACATTTGCAATTCACCTCCTTGCTAAAAATTTATATGTAACCCGAAAGTCAACACCTGAAATGCTTTTGAGGTCACTGGTAGACGTGTAGTGTGGGAAAAACTTGAGTCACCTGACATGTACATTCCAGCTGAGATTAAATAAAGTAATGCTCTGCCTTCATGTTTCAGCTCTTATGCTGCAAATAAGCATCCTCATTAGGCTATTTAGTGTCACACTTTTGTGCTTTTGTGTGTGTGTGGTAATTTTGCTGTTTCAAATGGCCCCCAAGCATAGCATGTGAAGTGGTGTTTAGTGTTCCTAAGAGCAAGAAGTCTTTGTTATGCCTTATGGGAAAAACACATGTGTTTAGATAAGCTTCATTCAGGCATAAGTTATATATAGTGCTGTTGGCTCTGAGTGCAATGTCAAATTAATCAACAATATATATTGAATAAGGTATGTTAAACAGAAACACCCATAAAAAAAGGTTATTTATTGATCACTTGATGAAAATGTTGTGACCTGAGCCTCGCAGGAACCTAACCCTGTATTTCTCCTAGGAGCAATGGCTCAGTATTTGCTAATTCAGGTTTTGTAGCAACTTTATAGAATATACTACAGCAAATAACAAGAGTGGACAGTATAATAACACAAACATACATATTATAATTAATTTATACCTTGTCTTAATCTGTTTTGTGCTGCTATAACGGAAAACCTAAGACTGGGTATTAATAATTTACAAGAAACAGAAATTTACTAGCTTTCAGTTCTGGAGGCTGGGAAGTCTACGATCAAGGTGCCAGCAGGTTTGGGCCCAATTGCTCTGCTTCCAAGATGACACCTGGTACACTTTGTCCTTTAGAGGTGAGGAATGCTGGATCCTCACATGGCAGGAAGTGAGAAGGACCAAAAGAAAGCAGAGGGAACCTAACTTGCCCTTTTGTAATGGGACCATTCCAACCCATAAGGGTGGACCCCTCATGGCCTAATCACCTCTTAAAGGTCCCACCTCTTAATACTATTACAACGGCAATTAAATTTCAACATGAGTTTTGGACAGGACAAACATTCACATCACAACACATTTTGCCCACTTTAGAGAGCTCTCTCAGTCCCTTCTCTCTTGCCATACCCAAAGAAGATCTACATATAAGGTTCCTATATGCCCTTTAGAGAGCTCTCTCAGTCCCTTTTCTCTTGCCATACCCAAAGAAGATCTACATATAAGGTTCTACATATAAGATCTACATATATGCCCTGCTTCCAGGTCATGTCACACCCTCTCCTTCTAGGGGCTCAGGACATGGGAATTCCCTGCCCAAATAACCTGAAGTCTAGGCCTCTGGTTGGGGGTGGGAACAGAAGGGAGGTAGGACAGGTGGTGGCTTTCTCTGTACTGCTGAATTCTGACATAGAACCTCAAAGACTCTGTCTTAGTCCATTTGGGCTGCTACAACATAAATACCATAGCCTGGGGTGCTTAAGCAACAAACATTTATTTCCCACAGTTCTGAAGGTGGTAAGTCCCAGCTCAAGGCACCAGCAGGTTCACTGTCTGGTGAGGGCCTGCTTCCTGGTTCATAGATGGCTGTCTTCTTGCTATGACTTCACATGGTAAAAGGGGTGAGGGAGCTCTCTGGGGGTCTCTTTTATAAGGGCACTAATCTCATTCACAAAGGCTTCAACCTCAAAGGCCTCACAATCTAATGCCATTACACTGGGGGTTAGGATTTAAGCATTTGAATTAGGGGGTTTGGGGGAGCCCGCAAATATCCAGTCCATGAGAGACTACAAGAATTCTAAATTTGATCATGGCCTTCCAGGTCAATACAAAGGCATATTTGTCATCAAAGTTTATTTTTATGATAGAATATCAACATATTTTATTTCATATGTTAGCTTGACTTATAATTTTTAAATATGTGAGCATCTGGTACGTAGACCCCTATCTGTATTCTTTCTCTGGGCCTAAAAATATTAGGAGTGGGCCTTATTAATATGAGATCATTACTGTCACCTTTTCATAATCTTGTCAAAAGGAGAAAAAAAAAAACCAAGAAACTTCTTCATATTTTTAGTGACCTCTGTGTTAGTTTACTTAACCTAGAAAAAAAGCAATAACTCTTTCAATGATAATTTTATTTATAAGATTTACTTTATTTACTTCCCAAGGAGATCAGAGTTAATTCATATGGCAGAGAAAGTGATTAAACCTTTATATTTCTAAGATCTTTATATACTTCAACACAAAACAAACAGGTATCTTCTAATACATAATTTATTTCAAATGCTTTTATGCCACATTCATCTGGTATATATGTTAAGATGGCATTCATGAAACAGTCAGGGATGCTAGATAGTCACCAGAGGATGAGGGTGTTCTAAAGGCAAAAAAGGTAACTGTAAGGCTAGATTCTAAAATCTGCTTAATGTATCTGAGAAGATTATGGTTCAAACAAAACATGGTCAAAATAACCAGCTTTTATGGCCTTTTGTATTATGCAATAATAAACTGCTCCACTTGAATATTTCACCCTGAAAGTTCATTTTAACATTTACTTTTGAAAAGACCAATACTAAGATTCTAGAATAATTTGGGATATAGTTTTAAATAATTTTTTAAATTACAAGATAGTATGCAAAAGTCACTGTGATTATGAAGCAGTCATGTCCAAACTAAAAGATGCATTAAAATGGGTAATTGAGGCTTTTTACAAAGGTTTTTGTAGCCTTATAATTTTCATGACTACTAATTCCTCTTTCCTAAAAAAAAGTCTTCTTTAATAAGCTCGAAATTATATGCTTATATTCCCTATGTTCTTTTACAGATACTATCTAAAATCTGTATTTGTTTTCCTTTAACTATCTAATACATTTATTCTTCCGAATTCCAATATTCTCTCTGCAACACTATTTAAAGCTCTCAAAAATATCTTCAGACTACCTACTGAAAATCTCAATAGGTAGAAAATGTTCCACACTCTTGACTGAATTATTAAAAATGAAATGTAACAGTTGGATAGCCTCTGAGGACAGGTGTAGACAAAACATCGGTTCAAAGATTGCCACAGGTCAAATCACTTCACATGCTATAGCTCTATTCTGTCATCAGTTCACATGGGTCAAGAACTACATCATCACTGAACTTGTGAGGAATAACAGAAAAGGGAGAACAGTACTGCAACCCACATAGGGTTGAAGAACAAGGCCAGAAGAACAAGAGCCAACTTCCTTCTTAACTCTTTTATTCTATTCATCAAAATCCAGTACAATTCAACCAAAGCATGTATTGAGAGTCTATTATATAAAGTTCATGAAGTTGGTGCTAACAAGGACAGAAAAATAAACAAGACAGGATCCATGCCTTCAAAGACTTCACTTTTAGCTGAGAGGCAGCCATAAGTATAAGTAATTACAGTACAGTCAGGATATGGACAGCGGAAAAAGAGAGTTACAACCTACCAATCAAACATACAAAGAAAGGAAAACTTTTTTGATTAAGTATAAAGGAAAACTTCAAGAAGATGTTATTTGAGTTATTCCTTAACGGGAGGTGAACTTTCTTCTACTGAATAGGAAGGAATGGGAAGAGGACTTCCAGTTTCTAATGGTTGTGAGGCTAGGTTATGCAAACCAACCTTCTCACTGAGAACAACTACAAAATGCATATCAAACAGTAAATATATTTTAAAACATCTTCAAAGTATCAAAGAGTTGACAAGACAGTAAGACCAAAACTGAAGAGAAAACAGATAATTAAGGACAAAGGATGGAAGGTACTTTTGCCCCGAGGGTACTTTGCCTATTCTGGAAATGAACTTTAATTTTGATAAACCAATTTGGCTTACAGGAGTTACATATATCACAGAGAGGCTGACTGAGGAAAAGAGAACAGGTTAATGGAATAGAAAACACAAAAGTTAAAACTAAGCCTAATACCTACCTGTGCAAAGGAGACCCATTCTGCTACATTAGGTGGGGGACAAATCAGGTGTATGCAGGATATGTTCTCACACTTAACGCATATACTGGCCCTTGTCCTTCTTTCCTCACAATACCAGGGGGCATTTCTTTTCCATAAACTACAAGCAAAATTTGCTGTACAACCTTGTTCTCCAATTCCTGAAATCACTAATAGCACTAATTTCCCAAAATGCACCTGAACACTTACAGAGAGGAAGGGCAGTTTCCATAGGTGTCCAGGTCCAAAGACAATGTGAAAATTCCATTTAATTAAAGCTACTCTTAAAAATCTTTAAATTGTCCATTAAGTATAATATCTGAATATAACTTGTGACACTGTGATATAATAAGAAATATATATTTGGTTTCTGCCCCTGGTTCCTGACACACAGCAGCCAAAACCCTTGGAATCTCTAGAGTGATAAGACTGTCTTTTGTATGCTAATGAGATGATTATGTGGCTAGGGCCCATCTATAGCTTCAGTACGGGTACTGGTCAATACAAAGACATGATTAGAGGGTTGGGACTTTCAGCCCACCCACTCCAAAATCGAGGGAGAGGAGAGGGGCTGATGGTCCAGTGGATCACCAGTGGCCAATAATTTAATCAAGTGTGCCTACCCTAATAAAGCCTCTATAAAAAACCCAAAAAGACAGTTCAGAGAGCTTACAAATGGGTGAACAAGAACACATCTATGTGCCAGAAGAGTGATACATTCCAAATCCATGAGGACAGAAAAGCTCTTGCACTTGGGATCCTTCCAGATCTAGCCCTATGTATCTCTTCATCTGACTGTTCATTTGTATGCTTTAAAATACCCTTTGTAATAAATGGGTAAATGTAAGTAAAGTTTTTGTGAGTTCTATGAGCCGCTCTAACAAATTAATCAAACCTCAGGAGGGGATCATGGGAACCCTGATTTATAGCCAGTTGGTCAGAAACCTGGTCTTGCAACTGAAATCTTAAGTGGGAGGCAGTCTTGGGGGACTGAACCTGTAACCTGTGGGATCTGACACTCTAGGTAGATAGTATCAGAACTGAATCATAGGACACGCACTTCTCCAGCTGATGTCCACTGGAGAAATGCTTGGTGTATGGGGAGAAATCCCTGCACATCTGGTGTCAGAAGTATTGTATTGAATGGTACATGAGAGTAGGAAAAATGCTTGTTTTTTTCCAATCTCAATATAACCCTTTATAGCAATATGTATATACAAATGCATAACATACACAGTGATAAACAGGTAATAAAAAACACATATTCAAAATTTTGTCATTTTTAACTTTTTCTTTTTTTGCTGGACTATAATTAAATTTGTATGATGGCATTATGCTACATTGTTATATGGCCCTATATCTTGTACATAACTTCTAGTGTTAATGATAAATTATAATAAGCCATGATGACACTGGCTAAATGCTTTTTATTCATTATTTCATTTAATCTTTATGAAACACTGTGAGGTAGCTATTATTATCCCAATTTTTACAGGTAGAAGCTAAGGGTTGTTAAGTCACATAGATCATAAATGGCCTAAGTGAGATTCCAAGCCAGGCAGGGCAAAGTGATCCAAAGCCAGGACTCTTAATCACTGTGCTATACAGCTTCCCTATGAAACCACATTTTAGAATTTAAATACTGTATATATCATGACATTTATTACACTAGATACTAGTGTTTAAACATCTGTATCTTCCTCCTAACAATAAACTCTACTGTATCCACAGCACCTAGAATAGTGCCTAGAAATATAGTAGATTCTAACCCTAACAAAGGTTGAGGTGAATGGCTGGATGAATGAATTACTGAAGACCACCTCAGATTGTTTCAGTCCTCATAAATAAATCAGAATCCATTTATTTAACTAATTTGAAAAGTATAATTCTCAAAGAAAATCTTTTTAATTACTTCTGGGTTTGTAAAAATTGTATATTTTTAAATATTTTGAGATAGCCAAAAAGTAATGGCTAGTTTAAGTTGCCTCAGGAAAAAAAAGACATATCTTTTCCAGACACTTATGCCATACACTGCACCAAGGATAAAGCTCAATTTACAGTCATTTTCAAAATCCTAACAGAATGAGAAGAGGTTTGACACATTCTATTACTGAGTTTAAGAATTTATTTGATCTTTAATTAGCAGATAACAGGCACAACAGCATTAACTATATTTGTGACATAGAAAATAATTTAAGCATACATATATAATATAAATTATTAGTTATTAAGAATAAATGAGTTTGAAAATAAAGGAAAAATTAGTCAAAACACAAATAACCTTAACCAGTTAAAGGGGATTAATGAGCTAAAATCCATGATTTGCTTGAAGGTAAATTTTAAAGGTGTCTTATATCTCAGATGGTATGGCTTTATGTATATCTTATAAGTGATAGTTACTATTTTTTATCATGTAAAACCCATGCAACCCACTGTGACATACCGCAAATGCATTAACACCAGACTGCTCATACAACATTTTTGTTGAAAGATACTATGTAATAGGCTACAATAAGGTTTACTCTTCAGGAAGGATGAAGGGATAAATTCATCTCTCTTAAAAATCTTAACTAATTTGGTTCATTAAAGGCCAAATAAAACATTAAGATATTTTTAGAGTCCAAAATGATACCTAAAGAAATCTACAAAGACAGAAAGCAGACCCGTGGTTGCCTAGGGAAGAAGATGGAGCATAAAGGAACTTTTTGGGATGATGAAAATGTTCTCTATCATGGATATGGTGGTGGTTATACAGGTTTATAAAGTCAAGACTCAATGTACTAAATGTACTCAAATGCACTAAAATCAGTGTACTTTATTGCATATAATTTATACCTCAATAAAGTTTTTTAAAAAAATTCCTAAAAGAAATACATCCTAATAAGGAACATAATAAAGTTCTAATTATTTTATATAGATTTTTAAAAAAGTAAAACAAGCTATTTTATAGAAATCCAACAACTTAACAAAAGTGGGATATTAATCCGTTTGGAAAGGACTGGAGAAAAATGTATTTGTGTTTATTTTTTGTATCTTGGCAAAATTAAAAATAATATAATAAAATAATTTTATCATAAGGAAATTCTAAATGTATTTTAAAACAAAACATTGAGTTTTCCCATTTCAATTTTTGTTTAGCATTATTGTTTCAAATGATTTTTGGTCTATAACTTTGTTATATAGTATTTGATTTTGAATATTTAGTGTATATCTTTGTTTTACCTCTCTGTGTTCATCTTCCATATCTCCAATCTGGCTTGTTCTATGATTGTTTTAAGCTAGACTATGTGATAAATATAACAATGTCCTAAATCATCTCTTCATGGATTTCCTATCAGCTAGATAAGTCAGATCATAATTAAAAAGTTATTTTAAGATTTCTTTCCTTCACTTTCTGTAAAAGCAATTAAAAGGATTATCGGTGATGAGATTTTAAACCAGCCTGTAAAGGGAATATTTTTCAACTTTAAAACATGACAAAGTGGAGAGAGATTACCATAGCAACCTCAATTAAGTGTTCTGTCCAGAGTGAACGTATTATAAGTCAGCAAAACAATCTTGGGTCACCAAAAGTTACTTCCAGTATGGTAAAATAAGAAAAAATTCCTCAGACTTGGGGGATCAGCAAGATGACAAACAAAGATTTAACAAGAAAAAAAAATAGAATGAACAAATTCTAGAGCTGGCTTTAGAATGTTTTATAGTATATGTACCTCATTTTTTTTTTTTTACAGATGAAGAAATTCAGGCCCATGGAGTTTATATGTGTTAAGAACATCTTGGTCCAGCACAATTTTGGCAGAAATGGAGAAGATGAAGGAAGATGAACTTCTTAAAGAAGATATTTCTAACATTCCTTGGAAACGGGGAGAAGTAAATGTCATTAACTAATAACTAGGAATGGTGAGAACTCAGGTTTCCAAAATACCATGCGGCCGCCCTTTCACCAAGTTTCTGGTATAATTTTCATTCATTTCTACTGATAATATGCTGGGGCGCTGGGTCAGATTACATGTTCTCATAAACAGTGGAGCTAATTCACCCAATTGCTTTCAATTTTTAAAACACTCAGCCAAGGCTGTTAACCAAATCAAAGATTCCAAGGGTGCAGGTTGTTATAGCTGACTTGTTCTGTAAGAGAGACTATAAATTCTGTCCATTTTCAGCTGCTATTCTGTGTAACTTAATTACTATGCCAATGTTTTCAGATGCTAGATCCAATTAACTCCTTTTTCAGTCAGCAGACTTCTTGGCCCCTGTTAAAAATATCTGCAACCGTTGGACACACCATCTCCTTTCCTTGACTTTAGTGACACTGTACTCTCCTGGTGAGATGCCTATTTTCTCTTGCCGCTCCTTTTCAGTTTCTTAGTGAAGAGCCATTCTGTCCTGGAAGCCATACCACACTATATCCCCATCCCACTCAGCCCTGAGGTGATCTCATGGAGGCAGCCCTGACCTCTCTAGAATTCTACTTGCACTCCCACCTACTAACTGGAAATCTTCTCATGGCTCTTCCACAGACACATCACCCTCAACCTGTTCTAATGAACCAAACATCTTACTCCAGAAAATTTCCTTTGTTCCTTATGTCAAGGAACACAGTTAATAGTATCACCTGCTTTCTTGTACCTTAAGCTCAAAATCACATATTCATGTTCACCTCTGCACTCCCTGACATATTCAATCCATCCTTGAATCTACCTCTGTATCTGTTCTCATCTTTTTCTTCCTTTCTACTTCCTTTATTAACCTAATGATTCAGGTTCTCATTACCTGTTGGCTTAACTGTCCCAAAGACAGTATTTTCTCTGCCTCACGTTTCTCCCCACTCCAGCATATCATATTTACAGTTATCACTGTTACTTGCTAAAATACTAGATCTAAATCTTCCTAAAAATTATTCAGTGTCTACAGAATAAAATTCAAGTTTTTCATCCTACGTTCAAAACCCTTAACTATCTCAGTTACAACCCCATGTACTCAACCTCATACTCTACTATACCTCTTATAAATCCTCCTGCTTGCCACCAATGCATCCAGAGGGCCAGTACACCCGTTCTCATGAACTTCCTAAGCATTCATTCCTTCTCAGGCTTTATCTACTAAACTATAAACTTCTAAAGAGAAGCCATGCTTCAGACTTTTAGACACAACACACAATAATGCTCATATTTACTCATACTTGCAAGAGTCATGAACCAGGACATTACCAAAAAAAAAAAAAAAAAAGTCCCCAACCACATCAATAAAAACCCATAGAAGTCAAAGCCTGAAGATAACATCAGCCCCTAAAGTTCATCAATCAGAAAAAAAGATGCATTTCCATGAGTCTGCAACGGCCTCTGCAAACCAATTAGTGACAAAGATGCATGGGAGAAACAACAGGAAAGGAGATACAAGAAATAAAAATAAGAAAATAAGGAAAAATAAGAAAAAAGGTAGCAGGAAAAAACAGCAAGAGAAATAATGAGTAAAGATGAGAAAGATCAATAGGAATAATGAGGAACCATTCAAAGAGAAGTAACAATATAGAACAACCAAGAAAGATTAAAGGGGATAACAATATTATATATGATGGGTAACAATGTCTCCAGAGAGTTGAAAAGTAACTCTGTGCTAAATATTATTTTATTCACTTTCTAACATAAATGTTTTTGCTGAAAGATGAAATACCTTCTTAAAGAAAACATACACAGACCACAATTATATTTATTCACAGTAAAGCAATGCAGTGTTTAACACCACAGTCATGCTTAATACCATTGTCATATTCATGTAAGAAGTATACTATTAGACCTACCAGTGAAGCCTTGTTACAAGACATTTAAACCACTATATACAAATGGAAGAAAAGTTTAAAACTGTGCTAACCTTAAAGCACAAAAATGGATGCTTCCTAACAGCAGAACTGTATCTCAGTTATTTTTCATAGTTTAAAAAAATGCTAAGCACTGTTTTGCCTGAATAAATCTGCTGGGTCTGTAGTATAGACTAGCAATTGCCAAACTTCAGACATTCTTAAATCATCTTCAAGATTTTTGCCCCATATTCTCATAGTACTTCTATTTACTTTCTTGGTAAACTGACTTTAAATTACCTCATTTTATTACTTAGCTTCATCCTAACACCAAGTATGTGCTGTGAGATATATAGATAAAATTTTATAGCAAAGACATAACTATAAAAAGTATATACCAAATTGTTCACCTGTGCACCATCTAAAATTATTATTGCATATCACCAATAATGTATATCATACTTTAAGAAATATTAAAATAGATCACACTTCATGTATTTAAGATTTACATGGGATAAAGTCTCATCGAAAAGATTAAAAATGCCTATTTGCAACTATATTCTAACTAAAAAGAATTTTGAGGGCCAATATGATTAAATGATTGTACATTTTCTAAAGAGTAGTTTTGGCATTTCAACTTCAGTCACATCATTAGACGGATGAATGTATCAGTAACACTACCAAACAACCTAGGTAGGAAATGATTCAGATAACCCATCTTCTAATACAACACTTGGAAAGATTTCATAAATGTTATTTTAATTTAGTGACTTGGTCAAATTTACCAGTAAGTTATAGGTTATTGGGTTTAAGACAGAGGACTTGAATTTATTCACATAGCAAGAGCCGCCATGTTGGGGGTTGCCCAATATCCTTTCCTCTGCTCTATTAGCAGCTCAATACCCTTACATATTACTGAAGAGTTATCTTTCTCAAAGTATGTGCAGTCTTCCACTACTAAGGCCTCTGACTGCTCTAACATAGCCAAGAGTGACTTCCCTGTTACTCTGAATTTTGATCAAGGCAGTGTGAAGTTACTCATCAAAGCAATGGTGGCATCAGAGTAACAGCAATGGTGTCCTGACCATGCTGTGTTTCAGCTGTGAAAGAGGTGTCACGATTCTTTTCTCTCACCCCTTTGCAATCCCTTGATTCTTGTTCTTTATTAGTTATGGGCCCTCAGCTTCCTGTCAATTCTGTGATCCTTACAACACTGTTCCAACAGCTCTACTTGATCTTAGTTATGAGTTGGTTTCTATTGGTTGCAAAAATGAACCTTGAATAATACAAAATAGGCCTGGTGTGGTGGCTCACGCCTGTAATCCTACCACTTTAGGAAGCCAAAGCAGCAGGATGGCTTGAGGCCAGGCTGAGCAAGAGTGAGATCCCGTCTCTACAAAAAATAGAAAAATTAGCCAGGTATGGTGGCATGCATTTGTACCCCCAACTACTAAGGAGGCTGAGGCAGAAGGATCACTTGCACCCAGGAGTTTGAGGCCACAGTGAGCTATGATGACTCCACTGCACTCTGAGCCTGAGAGACAGAGTAAGACCCAGCCTCAAAAGTAAATAAATAAATAAATAAAATAAGATAAAGCCAAATCTTTCATGAGTAGAAAAATCTAATCAATTCAGTGAACACTGAATTTAAAAGGTGCCACCTACGCTAGTATAAGGATAATCAAAAAAAATGTCACCCAAGCTTACCTTATGTTAGCAAGTTAACCTACAAACTGTAAAGTCAAAATCTTTACCCCGAGGAAACAGTAAAACATTAGGAAAGAAATTTTTAAACAATTTTCTGCTTACTTCAATGACTCAACTTGTGGATCAAGATATTACTAAAGGAAAGAATATTATAAAAATATTTCATGAGAAATTTAACTCATTATAAGCGATTTTCTACCTCACACCTTTAAAGATTCATTTTGTTTCCTTTTGCATTGAACGATAATCTTTATATAATAAAATTTAACCATTTAAGTGCAAGGTTTAATGAATTTTAATAATTGCCATGGTCACATCACCACCACAATGAAGCTATAGATCAGTTCCAACACCCTAAGATTTTCCTATACCCTTCTCTAGACAATCTCCTCACCTAACCCCAGCCTTGGGCAACTACGTAAAGATTTACATTTAATGTTACCTGTCTTTGCAGTAGTATTGAATTTAAAGAAAATCTGGATAATGTATATTCAAGTGTCTTCTTTCAGAACAGCCAAATAATAGGCTTTGGTGTAGAACAGTGCAGTAGTGCCTCCCTTATTTTCAGACGCTATGTTCCAAGATCCCTAGTGGATGCCTGAAACTGTGGATAGTACCAAACCCGATATACATTATGGATTTTCCTATACATACATACCTAAAATAAAGTTTAATTTGTAAATTAGTCACAGAAAGAGATTAATAACAATAAAACAGAACAACTATAACAATATACCAACATTACTACTCCTGCACTTTGGGGCCATTATTAAGTAAAATAAGGGTTACTTGAACACAAGCACTGTGATATGGTGACAATGGATCTGGTAACTGAGATGGCTCCTAAGTGACTAATAGGCCAGTAGCATACACAGTGTGGATATGATGGACAGGGGATGATTCATATGCCAGGTAGGGCAACACATGATTTCATCACACTACTTCAAATGGCATGCAATTTAAAACTTATGAATTATTTCTAGAATTTTCCATTTGATATTTTTGGATTCCATTTGACTATGGGTAACTGAAACCATGGAAAAAGAAACCATGAATGAAGCAAGGACTACTGTAAGGTCAAAACCCAGAGTTACACATTCCAAAAATGAGGAGGAAGTCCCCTTGCTATACCATCACTGAACCATGCACTTAATAAAAGCTGAAGGTGACAAGAGGGTCAATATGGTATTATACAATGTGTTAATAGTCTAGAAATAATGTTTTAAAGAATGCTGACATTTTTCAAAAGAGAGTGAAAATGACAATGCAAAAGTTTTATCTGGGAGAAAGCTGCTTTCACCTGATCAAATAACCAATTCTGCAAATATGCAGCCATCTATACACACACATTCTTTATCCTCACTTTAGGAGAGAAACAAAACAAAGTGAAATCTGACATTTTTCACTATCTTCCTAAGCATCTATGTCTGCATCTTCATGGTACAAACATTTATATTCACAATGATGGCTCTTAAGCCATTAAAACATATTAAAGTTATATTCACTGCATTAAGGAAAAAACCCAGAGAAATGTTAACCTTCAACTAAACAGAAACCCACTCACTCAAAAGGCTGATGCTGAATTAAGCTGCAACTATAAAATAAAACCCAAGCATTTACTATGTGCTTTATGTATATAATTCATTTAAATCCTTTTAACCACCCTATGTAATATTTAGTTATTACATGCCCAGAACTGGGCTGGCATATAGTAAGCATTCAATAAATATTTGTCATGAATGCATCACATCTATTTTGCAGATAAGGAAACAGGCCCAGAAATTATGAAGCTTGCTCAGAGTCATAAAGCTTATATGAGCCAGAGTCAGAATTTAAAACCAGCAACTTAGCACCAGAGCCCACATTTTTATCTCTTCACTATTCTGCAGCTTTTACATAAATGCTACCCTTTCCCTAAAGATATTACCTATAATTGCTGCACATATGCAGTAGAAATAAAAAAAAACAAAAAAACAAAAAACCAGTGGAGAGGTAGCTGCCTACCTGCTTTTATTTACCTAGTTTTGAAAGTCTATGTAGAGTGTGTCATAATTTCTTGCTACTAATCATGTGTTACTTAATCTCTAAACCTCAGTTTCCTTATCTATGTTAGGGATAATAATGATATTGTACCTTACAGGGCCAAATGAGTAACTATACATAAAGTGATTACAAGAGTAGCTAATATACAGTGCTATGTATTACCTAAAATTACCACTTAAGTGTTCACTTAAAATCCTTTTTTCTACCACTTCTATTACAAATAAGAATGGTTTATAATAGAGTCTCCATGCAATACCTCAGTAATTTGTTGTTATGTATCTTGCATCCCATATATTATATCTAGACTACAGCTAAACAGTTAACTTCATTAACAAAAATTATAATGTACACTACAAGTTATACCCTACTGATTAACACTTACAACACTCCCAGACTTTTTCACAAAATTTGTCTTAATGCCTAAGAACCTTTCCGGTAATCAAGATCACTTTGCTTTGTAATGTAGTTCAAAAGATCTGTTTAAAGAATTGTTCTTACCTCCCTTCTTTTCCAATATGGTAATTTTCCTCCAACTATAGTACAGGTACCCTTTTCTATTTTCTTTTTCAAGACATTAAACTGTATTACATAACTAGCTTAATGCTAATCTATATATAACCACTTATAATCAAGAGAGACTCTCTGAATACCATAAGTATTAAGTGGTATTTTATACCCTTCGAACATTAATAATAATAAGAGCATTCTGCACACTCCTGCCTCAAATTACATGGATTTTCTTTAAGATTATGGAACATAATGTAACAGCAGCATATAATTTTGTGACATACTAATTCTTTTCCAATTGAAAGGTATCCTGTAATATTATCAGCATCAATAAGAAAAGACCCCCACAATTTTCGATTTGACAAAGCTTTTGAGGGGAAGCTTTTATCTTCAGTAAACAGTAATTTTCACATGCATAACTGCAAAAAATATGGGAATAATATAGCAAATCATTCTGGACCCCAGACCATTTCAAAGCAGTGGATTATTCAAATTGTTTTTAGTGGACAACTAACAAATATTTTAAAAATTGATTCACAAGAAGAAAAAAAGAATAGCGCACTTTTATTTATCAGTCTCTGTTAATAAAACAGTGCTGGAAAATGCTGATTCAATTACTTTTATTTTTATATAGTAAATTATTAGGCAATCTACTTAATTGTATGTGAAATAAATGTCTTTAAAGCTAATTCTTCACTTTACATTTATATGTATCTTCAAAGCAGTCTAAAATATCACAATTAGTCAATACACATTTTTTCAGAATCAGGACCTTGAATAAGGACATTTACAATTGAAATAAACACTATTCACTAAATACCATTTATCGTAAACTTAGCAGCCCATGATTTAGCAATATTTTATCCTAACAACTAATTATGTAGGAGGTATTAAATTCAAAGTCTTCCGAACTTGAAAAAGTACACATAATAAATATTCCTTTTTACAAAATTAGATATAGAATGCTAGCAGTCAAATGTAATTTTATTCTCCAGTTGCTTTGTGACATTGTTGAAAAACGCATACTAAGAAAATATGGTAATTCTAATCGGAAAACAAGAACTTTAGAAGCCAGTTTTGTTAAAAAAAAAACAAAAAACCTGATAAACATGATAAATAATATTATTTTCCCTTATAATTTTCTCCATCTTAAATCTATTAGAAACTCTAAACTTATCACATAAAAATAAAGATAATAAATTTCACTCTATAAGCCATGTAAAAATCTAGATCCCTTCATAATTAAAAGAGTAGTAATTATATCTGACCTTCCCTAATACTTCATTAACTGTACATAAATGAAGTGTTTCACAGAAATCCAGAAAATGAAAATTATGTCTTTAAACCACAGTAAACCCTTTTGCATGGCAATTATGAGAACTGTGATATAATAGAAGAGTCTAAAGTCAGAAGATATGTGATCAAGCCTAGATTTTAACCCCTACTAATTGTGTTTCCGACAAACCACTTAACTGTAACTAAGCCTTAGTTTTTCTCAACTACAAACATAGGGATAACATTACCTATCTTACAGAGGATAAAACCAGATGCGAAACCACTTGTAAACTGCAAAGCATAAAATGTGTTACTAATTATATACTTACCACTACTTACTTCCTTGCCTTGTTAAACAGAATACACTGAACATAATTTAACTCATGGCCATAATTATGAATATATATTATTGTACTAAGCTGTAATAATATAGGGACCACTGATAAAGCAACTCAGACCAGAGGAAGCCACAATGCTATTAGATCGACTGTTCTGGTACCTACTTACAGCTGTTGCCTGCTGTACAGTTGTTAGCTGAGACTTCTTGCTGTCATCAGTGTACACAGCTACCTATAAGGAGCCATCCCAGAATAATGCTAGTTGAAATTCTCTCTCCTGTAATTTGCTGCTTCACTTCTCATCCTTCTCTCAACATATAATGTTTTCTTCTACTTCACAGAGAAAAAAATAAGCCACCATACATACAAACAAAACAGCTATTGCACAGATCCTTTCTTCTTTTCCTCCTGTAACAATGAAGACAGGTCTCTCACTTCTCTTACCTAAAAAGCTAATCCTCCAACCCATGCTTGAGATCCTACCCTCTTCTGCCTTCTTTTAATTATTCTCTCTCCAGTAACTTCAATTCCAAGCTTTTCCTTGGCTACTTCCCATACATCATAAACATGTTCAAGTCTCTCCCATCATCTAAAAGAAAAGCAGAGGTAAAAAACTTCAGCCTTATATTATACTCCAGCTATCCTTGTTCTTCTTATCTAACAGCTATAAACTCCCTGTCCTAGAGAAACATCACTAATGCACTACAACTAGAGGAGGGTAACCACATGGAAGAGGGACATGGCAAGGAGAAGGGGAGGTGAGGGTTAAACAATAAGTGAGAGTGAATCAGGTGAGGTAGGGCATGGGCACAGTGGACCAGAGATAGCAGCAAATGCAAAGGCATATGCATATGGCCAAGGAAGGGTTATTGGCCCCTAAAGGGAAATGAAAATAGTTCAGGGCTTCTACTAAATGGCAAATTAATATACTTTTATCCCTCCCAAAATTCCACGATAATAAGAGCAAAGGAATAATATATTTTTTAAATAGGCAAAAGGCATAAATGCGTAAGAACAAATAGGAGAGAAGAGGAAAAGTGAGAAATATCAGTTTGAAAAGATGGAAAACTAATCAATAAATGGTAACCAATTCAGTCTACCTAAGAAAACTGAAACCTAAGCCTAAAGAGAAAGAGAACACAAAAAGTGAGTTCACGTACACAGAGCCCAGAGAAACTGAGGAACTGAAGGTCTGAAGTACCTTTGAGAGTGGGGCTGAGGGGCAAAACTAAACAAGAAAAAGACTGGTTGAGACTTTGAGACCTCTAGCTCTCCTCCTCACCATAAAGCCAGGCATCTACTCTTTTCTGCCAGCAGAAAACTAGAGGTTTACTGCGTGGAGAGAAAGACCAGAAGTGTTCTGGATTCTATGTGAAAAGAGACATCAGAGATGCTCTGGATTCAGGAACGTCAGCATGATGCTGACAGCTAGGATGCAATGGTACACTGAACACAAAAGGAAAAGGGGTAGTGGACATACAGAGCAGCAAGAGCCCAAGTTCTCATCTCCCCAGGCAGGAAACTTAAGAATTTCTCTCTGGGAAGTGGATTCAGGCGCTAATATTTGGGGTTATCCAACAAAATGATGGACCTTACTTAATGAAAGCTCTCCAAATCAACTTGTAGTATTTCATTATTAAATATGAACAGACAACAAAGGATCACCAAATATATGAAAAGAGATTCTGTTTTAAAAGGTAGGGAGGAAAAGCAAAAAAAAAAAAAAAAAAGTAAAAGAAAACTTCAAAAAAGCAGCATCAATAACCTTAAAAAGAATAAATGCTGTATTTCCAAAATAGTAACAAGGGGCCTTCCAAAAATGAAAATTCAGTAAATAAGGTAGAACTTAGAAATTAAAAACACAAAACGAAAATAACAGAGGAGTTAAAATATAGTTGATTATATTCAGACAGTTTACTCACTGAACAAACTTTTATTGAGAGCCTACTACATTCCAAAGATGGTTTTAGTAGGAGATAAATCAGGAACATATCATATCCTGGAAGGGAAGTAAAAATTATGTATCAAAGAAGAGAGTGCAATAAACTATACCAAATGCTGCTAAGTAATGTGACCATCTAATTTGTCATTTAAACTAGGACACTTCTGAAAGTGAGAAAGGAAACTATTAATAATGCCAGGATAATAGGCATAAACCAGAACTGTTTGGGGAAAACTAGAATAAATGGTCACCTTACGAATAAATCAAATGAAGACAAGGAATTGTTCATTCACTTTAGCAACATGGATCTCAGTAGTGACTCTGACAAAAGCAGTTTCAATGGAGTGGTGAGAACAAAGTCTCACTGGAATAGGTTTAAGAGAGATGGAAAGAGAGAAATTAGAGAAAGGAAGTAGAGACAATTTTTCAAATAGCTTTGCTACAAAGAACACAGAGATGGGGCAACAACTGGCAAAAATGGCATTGAGAGTTTATTTTTTTTAAAGCATGGAGAAATAATGGCACATTTTAATGGTGATAGGAATGATCCAGAAAAGCCAGATATCCTACACTCATATAAATATATATTTTTAATAGACAGCTGAAAATTCAGGAAGCTGAGGATTCCAAGAAATCTAATGAGCCCAAATCCAAAATGTAAAGATCTGTCCTAGAAGAGAAGAGACCCTCTGCTTTTTTATTTTTGGCAGAGCAGCAGCACAAGGAAGAAACCACCATAGACACAGGTAAGAAGAAAACAAAATTTTAATAAATTTTAAAGGCCAAGTACAGACTGGCAGGACAATTTAAAATCCTGAGTCACCCCCAAACAAAGTGTCTGTATCCATCCACCAACTCTATTCCACAGGCCTTGATCAAATATTTACAAGAAAGAAGAGAAGGCAGAAGTGCCAAGAGTCACCCATATGGCAGAGGTACAAGTAGCCTAATGAAGTCAGAAAGCAGGACTACAGATTGGAGAGGAAACCCTCCAGAGAATCTAGACTTTACACTGAGTACCAGGCAGCAGTCATCCACAGAAATGGAGGGATAGGAGAATGAGAAACTGAAATAGTCAACCCATAATATGTAGGGGACCTGCTGAAGTCTAAGGACAGAGCAGGAGAACTGAGATAAACACTGTTGGCACTCAGATTCCAATCTCTGATAAAGGGTCAGTTTAGATCTTGCTCAAATCATCTAAAGCCTGTGGTGAAATGAATCATTAAAGCAACAACAAAAAATTCAGCTCAATTATAGGCTAGATTGACTTAGCTCCCCACATAAGCTACCTTACCAAAGAAGGAGTATACCTTCTCCTAGGAATATAGATATTGTTTATTTCAGTCTCTACTTTTCATGTACAGACCATTTTGGGCATTCAATAAAAAACTATGAGACATATAAAGAAGAAAATGTGATCCTTATCAAGAAAGGATATAGAATGAGACTGAGAGATGACCTAGATAGAAGTTAGAATTACCAGAAAAGGACTTTAAAATAACTCTGATAAGTATATTAAAGGATCTAGTGGAAATAGTGGACAATATGTGTAAAAAGATGGGAGAGAGACGGAAATTATTAAAAAAAAAAAGAACAAGTAGAAATGCTAGATATGAAAATTAGGTAAGAGATTAAGAATTCCTTTAAGGAGTTTACCAGTAGATAGACACAGTAGTAGAAAAATAAAACCAGTCAACTTCAAAACTGTTTAATAGAAATTATGTAAATTGAAACAAAAACAGGAAAAAAAGACCAGGAAAAAAATATGGAGCAACTAATAGCTATGGGACAATCTAATATATATGTAATTAGAATCTCAAAAGGAGAAGACAGAAAGAATGGAGAGGAAAAAATATATGAAGCCATAAGGGCTGAAAATATACCAAATGTCCAATGAAAGAAAGATATCAACCAACAGATCCCAGAAGCTAAGTTGGTAGGATAAATACATAGGTAGGATAAATACACAACAAAGTGAAAAACTACAAAAAACTAAAAAATAAAGCAAAAAGCATGAAAGCAGCCAAAGGAAAGAAAACACATTAAAAAGAAGGGAACAGGATATGAATTATGGCTGACTTCTCATCAGAAACAACACAAGCACTGTAAAAGAAAAAAAAATTGTCAATCCAGAATTCTCTATCCAGTGGAAATAGAGAATAGCTTTCAAAAAGAAAGAAAAATATCATAGACCAATGGAAAACAATACCAGACAGAAATATCAAGAAGGGTAAATATGACAAAACACACACACATACACAAACACACACACGCTAATAAATCTCTTTAAAAGAACACTGAGTAGAAATATTTAAAATAATAACAATACACCAGAGAGTTTATAGCATATATAGAGGTAAAATATATGAAAACAAGAAAGGAACAGAGGTGATAAGTGGAAGTATATGCTATAAAGTTCTTAACTCTATAATAAGATGTTTTTTGAAGGTA
The DNA here is from genome assembly GCF_040939455.1 of Microcebus murinus. NCBI lineage: Eukaryota > Metazoa > Chordata > Mammalia > Primates > Cheirogaleidae > Microcebus > Microcebus murinus. Next base: position 33,934,918 of record NC_134107.1, read on the forward strand.
AACTGTGCTAACTTAAAGATGCATATGGTAATCTCTAGAACGATCACTAAAAAACACACAAAGAGGTTTAACTAAAAATTCAACAGAGGAAATAACATTAAATACTAGAAAATACTTGATTCACCCAAAAAATGATAGGAAAGGAAGAAAAGAAGAACAAAGAGCAGACAAGACAAATAAGAAAGGAAGGAAGAAAGGGAGGGAGAGATAGAGGGAGAGAGGGAGCAAGGGAAAGAAAAATAAAAAAAGAATGAAAGAACAAACACATTTAAATGCAAGCATTGTTAATAACTGCATTAAGTGTAAATGGACTACATATTTCCCACAAAAGACAAAGACTGACAGACTGGAATTATTTTTAAAGTCTCAATTACAAGCTATATACAAGAAAATACAGTTTAAACATAATACATGGACAAGTTAAAAGCTTTATATCCTTTAATGAAATTAAATTCATAGCCATAAAATTCTCACAAAGAAATCTCCAAGCTCAGGTGACTTTCCTAGTGAATTCTATTAAACATACAAGTAAGAAAAAAATAGCAATCTTTTACAAACTCTTCCAGAAAAGAGAGAAAATGGGATCATTTCACAATTCATTTTATGGGGCCAGCATAACTGTGATACTAAATTTAGACACAAACATTACAAGAGAAGAAAATTACAAACAAATACATAGCATGAACCTAGTCATAAAAATGCTTAACAAAGTAATAGTAACTAGACTCCCACAACATATAAAAAGCATAATACTTCATGAACAAGTGAAGTTTGTTTACCCAGGAATGCAATCTAGACTTAAGAAAAATCTATGTAATTCACCACATTAACAGATTAAGGGAGGAAAATCAATAAATGTAAAATTCAATACATGCAAAAAGCATCTAACAAATTTCAATATCCATGTATCTTATAATAAAAATTCTTAGCAGAGTATAAATTTGAAGAATTTCCCCAACCTAACAAAGGGCATCTTTAAAAATATACAGTTAACCAGATACTTATTGATAAAACATTGAAAACGTTTTCTCCCTAAAATTGGGAACAAGTCAAGGATATCTGCTCTTGACACTTCAATTGAACATTTTAATAGAAGCACTTACGTAGTACGTTAAAGAAATAAAAGGCATACAGATTGGAAAGACAGAATTAAAGCTCTCTTTATTTGCAAATGACATAATTGTGTCTATGAAATCTAAACAAAAACAGCTAATAGAATTAAAAAGTAAATTTACCAAGGTGTGGGATACAAGATCAGCATATAAAAATAGTCTATAATTCTATACACTGTCAATCAACCAGAAAATGAAAATTGTAAAAGAATACTATTCTCAATGAAAGTAAAAACATTAAATAATTGGAAATCAAAAAAAAAGTATAAGATCTCCACACTGAAAATTATAAAATATTGCTGAGAATAATTAAAGATAGCTTAAGTAGAAACATGCATGGTTATGGATTTGAAGACTCAATCTTATTAAGATGTCCACATTACCAAAATGGATACATATTAATGCAATCCCAATTAAAACTCAAGCAAGATTTTTTTTGGCAGAAATTTACAAGTTGATTCTAAAATTTCTATGGAAATACAAGCAAACTAGAATAATCAAAATTAACTTGAAAAGAAGGATAAAATTAGAGAACTTACTTTACATGATTTTGAGATTGACTATAAACCTACAGTAATGAAGACCAAGGTATGAGTAAAAGGATAAACAAATATATCAAACAAATTAAGTTCAGAAATAGACCCATATTGCTAAGACTATCCAATGGAAAAGGAAAATGTTTTGAACAAATAATGCTGGGACAACTGGATATCCACAGTGAGGAAAAATAAAAATATGACCTCTCATTTTACATTATACACAAAAATCATAAGTCTAAAGGTAAAAGCAAACTATAATGCTTCTAGAAGAATATTCTCATGACCTTAGAGAAGACACAGAAAGCACTAAAACAAAAATTGATAAATTATATTTCACCAAAACAAAAAACTCTGTGCATCAAAAAACACTATTAGAAAAATGACCTGGTAAGCCACAGACTAGGAGAAAATATACACAAAATATATATAGGATCAAGAATATATTTGTTTTAAAAAGACAATTCACAAAAGTATATAAATGGCCAATACATTAAAAAGGGCTCGACATCATTAGTCATTACAGGAAAAAAAATCCCATAATGAGATATCACTATAAACACAGTAGAGTAATAGTGATTCTCAATGGGATGTGGCAATTTTGACACCAAAGGACACCAAAGGACACATTTTTGGTTGTTATTGGCATAAAAGGATGCTGCTACACATCTTACAAAGCACAGAACAGCTCATATAACAAAGAATTATCCTGCCCAAAATATCAATGGTGGCAAAATTGAGAAACTCCAGCAGCTGTAATAAAAGAGACTAATAGTATCAAATGTTGGCAAAGAGGCAGAGCAACTAAAACTCTCTGATATAGTGCTAGCACTGCATAAAATGGTTTATCTGCTTTGGAGTTTGTCAGATGCTACCACATAAGTAAAGTGCAGATGGCTTTTCATTACCCAGTTGAAGGCCAACATGGCCTACAAGGACCTGCATGATCTAGACCCAGTCTACTGGGTCTAGCCTTTTCCCAATTAACTGCGGTACAAGGATGACTTATTAGGAAAATTTTCAAAAAAATTTACTTGATTTTACTGACAGAAATCTTAAAAATTGAGACGGAATATACCTTAAAGTCATTTTGTCCAACTTATTAACTAAGGGTGGAATATTAGTACATTCCTAATGGTGAAACATCCAATGTCTCTCACAATGAACACCAGTTTTGGCAAAGTCTCATCTACGTATTTGGTATAAACTAGAGAAACAACAAATGCTATATAAATTACTCTTTTTGTAAGCTGAGTTAACTAGACACCATTAGAGAGTTATTGACAATGCCTTAAGAAACATCACAATGTAGATTGAAAAATGAATCTAACAGTTCAGAAAGAAACTAATTTTGATAATATATGCAAATACATGCAGATATTATGTATATAATATACAAAATAGCCAGTATAACCAAAATATTATCATTTCAACATGTAATCAACATGAAAACGTTTTAGGTTATTTTAAACTCTTTTTTTGTACTAAGTCTTCAAAATCCAATGTATATATTACAGTTACAGCACATCTCAATTAACACTAGCCACATTTCAAATGTTCATTTTGTAACAATACTCCTAAGCATTTCATCATATGTATTTATTTAATCTTCTCTGAGGCACATACAGGGGAAAGTAATTTATCCAAGTTCTCACAGATAGTGGTAGAGCCAGGATTCTAACTCAATCAGCCTGACTCAGACCTCCTTCTCCTTCATGCTGTCCCACCTCATATACAGTTTTTCTGCAATATTACTGAAACTATCAATTTAATCAAATTAGTACCTTCATTCATGCCATTGATTGATATCATATATTTTTTTGGAAACCTAACTTTATGATCACATTTAAAAACTATTTTTTTTTTTTTTAAGTCTAACAGAAAAGACTTACCATCAATATGAGTTTTTGATACTTTTGTTTTAGGTCTGACATATTCGCAGATGGGTCTGCACCCAGTACACTGTACCAATCCTTTTTTGGTATCTGCTCAAGTGCCATCATCCATTGAACAAGTGGGCCTTCTCAGATCAGCTGAATAGAAATATTAATAACAATTAATTACAGTTTGCATGTATCTAAAAAAAATCAAGTACTGCTTTTCTAAATTCTTTAATATTTTCTTGAGTAAATTATGTTAATGCAAATCTGAGGAAGCATATATTTTCCTTTAAAAAACCCCAAGAATTCCATGTTTAAGTATACAGATAAGTATGAAAAATCTGTTGGATATTTCACGGTATGTCCTTGTATCTTAAATTAATGAATAAACAACAGCGTCAAAAAAGGAATTTCCTCTAAGAAGGTATTTCTGCTAGTCATGGAAAAATTGGCATACAAGTAAGCACTCACTAAACACACTAGAGGAGCTTAATAAATATTTACAAAATGAACGAATAAAAAAATTAAACAGATCATCAAAGAATTAAAATGAATTTGGGGACACTCATTCTGAATTTTTCCAGTTTACTTGTTTTCTACCAGATTACCTGGAAAGGATAACGCGCGAAATAACGTCAGCACGGGCGGATAAAGAGCGAGTCACCCTGTTATTGGAGACGCTCTTAGACCTCGCAAAGAAATAGCCTCAGAAACTCTCTACTCGAGGATGACCCGGTCCTCCACGCTACAGAAGAGAAACAACCAGGAACCGCAGAAATCAAGCAACTTCTTCCCACAACTATACACCTAACGAGACAGCCGCGTCCTCCCCAAGACCGGGACTTTGGAATCCTCCACAATCACAGCTGGCTCCTACTCTCATCGGTGGGTACCCTCACCGGTCTTTATATGCTATCAGACCTACCGATGCCCACTTCTCGCCTGCGGTCGGCCAGAACTCGGAAGAGGCTGCTTCTTCCGCCGGAAGTCATTTCTGACGTGAACGCGTTTCTAGTCGAGACGCTGTAGCAGAGGCACTGATCGGAAATGCTGCTCCGCCCACCGGGACGCGGTCGCTATGGTAACTGGTCAGCTCTTCGCTGGAGTTTACTAGCAGTAAGTGCATGCCCGAACCCCACTGTGGAAAAAGGCGTTTTTCGCTTCGCTCTAACTCTTCCTTGTTGCCTCTCTTCGACTATCGCTTCTCTCCTCCTCCTCAGCGAGCATTCCCATCCCATCCCAGGCTAAAACCTTCCTCAAAGCTTCCTCCGCTTACCCTACCCTCAGCTACTCCTAATCTTTTTGATTGGTGCTTGAACTATTGGGGAAGAGAGGGAAGGATATGAAAAGGCTGAGGAGATCTGATCTCATCCTTGTCCCTGAAGTCCCTTAGAATGTTCTCACTCGAAAATTAAGGAAATAAAACTTACGCCAACTAGGGCTAGGTTTTGTGAGGTGTTTTTCAGTCTAATATTGTTTTCTGCAAAACATTTTCAACCGAATTATTTCTTTTAGACCTTAGCAACAGAATTTAAAAAAATAAAAACTTTCCAAAATCTTTTCACATTTGCTATCTTGCTTCCCTTTCACGTCAACCCAGTGAAGCAGGTGCTATTATATTCTCCCTTGAGAGATGAGGAAACAAGTCAAGGTTCAAGGCCAAATAGCTGATTGAGTAGCAGCAGAACAGGGACTCTTAGCAAGTCTACATATTCCCAGGGCAGCTGTGCTGTTTTTCAAGCTTACAGGAATGGAATGGACTGCTTTCCTTTGAAGCAGCTAGGAGGTACTCCAAATGAGTACTGTTACGGTTTGTCCTTGTTGTTGTTGTTGTTGGTGGTGGTGGTGGTGGTGGTGGTGGCAGCGGCCGCTGGGTTTTTCTCCCTTCTTCCATTTTTGTTCCCCGTTATTACCTCTTCTCAGTGCTGCTTACTTTACATTGACCTCTCTTCTATGCATTGTACCCTGAGGTGAAAATTACATCTTAGTTTTTGGCAGCAAGACATAAATTTCACTTGGGTATGTTATAAAGTGGTTTTGGTGTTACTGTTTAGATTTGTTTTCCTTCTTTTTTAAAAAATCATTCTTCTACCAAATCTCAGTATGAGAAGCAGTCAAGATAAACAGAATCAATAAAATATTCTAATATGCTCGATTATTTAATGATGGTATGAACTATAAAGAGTAACTGAGTGATACGGGAGAGTTAAAAAAATCTAAAGATTAAAGTATAGATTAGGTCCTCCAAAGGATTTTATCATGTTTACAGGCAGGCATAAAAGGCATTATATTAATAGAGGATCTGGTTTTAGTCCTGGCTTCATCATACCTTCTGTGTACCCCTATGGAAATATCTAAAGCAGGGGTTCTTACACTTTTTAAACAGGGGCCAGTTCACTGTCCCTCAGACCCTCGGAGGACCATTGGAGAGTGCAGGGCACATTCCACACAAGTACACTGTGGGCCCGGGACCAGTTGGCTGCTAAGCAGGACAGGCAGCAGCGGCAAAAACACCTGGGCCACATAAATGTCCTCAGTGGGCCGCATGTGGCCCGAGGGCCGTAGTTTGAGGACGCCTGATCTAAAGTAACAGAATTAAGTGCTACTAGTGTTGCTGTGAATACCTTACTATATAGTACTATCAGAATGATGCCCCTTGAAGTGCATTGGCTCTCAAACTTCCCCCTCTGCACTTGTATAGATAGATATGCTGAGGTACTCCAGTTTTTACAACAAAAGCACTTTATTTTGATTTACTATTCCATTAGGTTACTATGTCATCTCTTTTATTCCTTTTGTTATTATTTGGGTTTGGAAAGTAAGAAATAGAAATAGATTTTCCCCTCCAGAAAATCCCAAGTATTTTGTCATTTCACCTCTACATAGTTTAGTTTGCATCCCTAAAACATTCCAACTTTCCTTTATTTCCATAATGCCATTATTCGACTGAAATTATCAATAATTCATTGATATCATCTAATATCTAGACCCTACATTTCTCAGTTGTTTCAAAGATGTCTTTTTGTGGTTGGTTTGCTTGAATTGGGATCCAAAGTTTATACATTGCATTTGGTTGTTCTGTCTCTTAAATATCTTTTAAACAATACAGAAGACCCACTTCTTTACTACAATCTTGGAGTTTTTCTATTGTCATTGTTATTGAAAAACCAGATCAGTTATCTGACATTTAAGTCTATCTGTGTGTCTATTTATACCAAAATAAACTGTTTTTTTGAGACAGAATCTTTCTCTATCACCCCAGCTAGAATGCAGTGGTGTCATCATAGCTCACTGCAACCTCAAATTCCTGGGCTCAAGTGATTCTTTTGCCTCAGCCTCCTGAGTAGCACTGCAGTTGCATGTCACCACACCTGGCTAATTTTTCTATTTTTAGAGGAGATAGCATCTTGCTCTTGCTCTTGCTCAAGCTGGTCTTGAACTCTTGGCCTCCAGCAATCCTCCCTCCTTGGCCTCCCAGAGTGCTAGGATTACAGGCATTGTGCCTGGTTCAGAACAAACTTCTTAAAACAATTTTTAACATGAATCTCTGCTCATTAATCTTCCTTCATTTTTTGTTTTCTAGAGTACCATCCAATAGAAATATGATGTAAGCCACAAGTGCAAGCCATGTATATGATTTCAAATATTCTAGCCACATTAGGCATATAAGAAACAAGGTGAAATGTATTTTAATAATATATTTTATGTAATCTAATATATCCAGAATATGATCATTTCAAAATGTTATCAATATAAAAATTATTAATGACCTATTTTATGTTCTTTTTTCCTACTAAGTCTTCAAAAGGTGCTATTTTACCCACACAGCACTTCTCAATTTGGGCTAGCCACATTTCAAGTGGTCAATGGCCACATGTGACTAGTAGATTCTGTATTGAGAAGGGCAGGTCCAGAAAATAAAGTCCTAACTCTTTAACCTGGCATTCAGTTACCTCCCCAATAGCATCCTTACTGTTCCAGCCTCATCACCTATTACCTCCTTACGTGAAACATTTAAACAATTGTCTCTTTTCATTGTGCATGATCCATAATTTGGTTACAATGGTTCCCCTTACTTATAACACCCTAGTTCTTTTCTTCTATAAGTTTTATCCCTCTTTTAAGACCTATCTCTTCCATTAAGACTTTTATGAATGGCCCAGTACTTAGAAATTACTTCTTCGACTTTCTTAGCAAGTCCTATGTATACTCCTCATTTGCACTTATGCCACAGTATATTGTTTTCTTTAGATATATGTTTCGATTGCCCACTTGGATTACAAGATTTCTGAGCACAGGAACACCTCTCATCAGAGAAATTAAGAACCAACTGCCTTGCCTCATTCTCTGGAGTTCTAATGATACATATTTATAATAGGGTTTGTTTCTCACTCTTATTTTCAGAGGGCAATTTATCCATTTTATGTGAAACTAATATAGGAGAAATATAAACTATGTTAGCATAGTGTTTGAGTACATGAACTCTGGAGTCAGACCACATAGGTTCAGTCCACACTCTGCCTCTTAACTGGCTATGTGAACTTGTTTACATTAATCAATCTCTGTGCTTTGGTTTCTTCCTCTGTAAAGTGGGAACAATAATAGTATCTCCCTTATAGATTTATTATAAGAATTAAATGAGATAATTGTGCCTGAAAGTAGTAAGAACTCAGTAAAGTTTAGCTATTATTGTTATTATGATTAATAGTGAAATATTTGTTGCTCAGTTTTGATATATTACACAATATTAAACATTCATAACAATATTTTAGGAATTTCCAAACAAAGCAAATAAAAGCCACAAACTACTGAATTGGAAAAATAAAATAAAACCCAAGTATTTATTGAACTATGCTTTTAGTTTGACTATAGTATAAATTAAAAGCATGGGCAAAATTCTCTTAGTTTGTGTCATCAGTATCTAACATAAGCAAGGTAGGCATATATTAATATTTGATTTGAAGATGATTGATCATGTACTATAGATATAAATATAGACATTGACATAGATATAGGTATACATATACATATAGATAGATATATCAGTTGAAGACCCTTGGTTCTAGTGATAGAAAAAAATTACATTGCTATTCGATTTATCATTTTAGTACTTGCCTGACGATAAACTAATGCCCATCAGACATTAATAAATTCTTAATTTGGCATCAAATTAGTAAATTGTGCTTCTCATTGATGGATAATACGTGTAATATACACAGTGTAATTCTGCTTATTATGTCCTATTCTTGCATTATATTTACTTGGTTCTTTTGAGTAGTATCATCACCAACTCTTCTTTAATTTCTTTCATCTTTATTTCTGAATTTTAGGATTTTCCTATCAGTGAAGTGTGCTATATTTAAGTGCCACAGGATATTATGGTTTTATTCAAATTAGATGATTGCCTCTAGAGCAACGTAGAATCTACTGGGAAGATAGAAAAACCACCAAGAATTAGCTAGTGATTAGATTTTTAAATAAAAACCAATGATATAGTACATATATAGCCTCCATTCACTTATTCACTCAATCAAAAAATATTTGTTCAGTGTCTCTTGGGTGCCCCACACTCTGGTATAAGAGACACAAGACAGAGTTGGCTATAGCCTTATTAAAAGCTTAGTTTTTCTGGGTAGACAGACATTTAAATAAACAACTAAAATAACTGTAGGACGTTCTATTCCAGAGGAAATATCAGGTGCTGTGACATTAATAACATGTAGCTACACTAACATGTAGACTAGATTACTTGAATGATTGAAATCCTTGAATCAAGATGAAGCTAATCCAGGAATTAAATTTTAAGTGCTTTGAAGGAAGGGAGAGGTGAATGGCTAAAATTAGAGAAACTTCCATTTTTTCTTTTTTGCAGAGAAGCGTAGAGCTTTAGACAGTATTTGAGAATCAGCTCTAATGAACAATCCTACCTCATCTTTTAGAAATGGTTTTCATTTTTGCTATTTTCTCTTTGTTGATTGTCTTACTTAATCTATTCTCTCCTTTGTCATTTCAGCAGTAGTCTTCATCAATGAACATTAATTGAATTTGTGCAAGGCAATGCACTAAGCAGGAGAGAGAGAAAGAGGTAAATACTTTTTTGCAGGTACCACACCTGTTGCTGTGTTTTTCTTGTTTGTTTAACTTCAGTTACATCAGTTCTTTCAAACTCATTGCAGACCTCTTAAAGGTCTTTATCTTATCTTGGATCTTTGTATTTTTCTATCTTCTTCACATCTGATGTTTTAATCATTATAAAAACCTGTTTAAGGACACTATGTCTAATGCATCCTCTGCTTCTTTTTAAGAATCATAATAAATACTGACTTGTTATTTTCTCCATTCACATCTTTAGTTCTTTCTTTTTGTTCTTATGACCACTCTGGCTTTTCTGTGCACTTTCCAGTTACCCTGAAATTTGTGATGATCTCTTCCTGTCATGTGAGGATATGTATTTATAGACAGATGTTCTTGGACTTACCATGTTTTACCTCCTGATAAGCCTGTTGTAAATTGAAAATACAATTGAGTCAAAAATGCATTAATACACCTAACCTACTGAACATTATAGCTTAGCCTAGTACATTAGCCAACAGTTGGGCAAAATCATCTGGCAACACAGTACACTGAGTATTAGCTGTTTAGCCTCATGATCACATGGCCGATTGGGAGCTGCAGCCACTGCCCAGCATCAAGATTATCTTACTGCATATTGCTAGCCCAGAAAAAGATGAAAATTCAAATTTGAAGTATGGTTTCTACTGAATGCGTATTGCTTTCACACCATGTAAAGTTGAAAAATTGTAAGTCAAACCATGGTAAGTTAGGGACTCTCTGTCATGTTTTTTTTTAAAGCATTCTCTTTCTCCGTTTTGTTTTTTAATACTGATTTTTTTTTTTTTTGGAAAAAAGTTTATTTTATTTTTGTCATGTAATTGACTCACAGAAGAAAGGTTAATCTGAAAGATCAAGGGGTGTTAATTTGTGGGTTAAAATGTGTTAAATAGTTGACATAAAGTCCATTTAAGTCAATTAGAGAGCATAATGAAGATGTTTCCAGGGTGTTACGGAACCTTTTGAAGGTAGTTTGGAATTCACTAGTGTATATTAGCTATGGCACCTGGCTACACATGCTATTGCATTCAGGTTTTTAATTTTGTGTAAATTCTAATGGATATGAATAGGTCAACATATTTAGAAGAAATATAACTTTATTAATAAGACTCATCTTTTATTATAAAAAGTAAATTAATGATTTAATTCATCATTAGCAAAATAGAAAACATAATTAGTAGCATTATTATGCTTGTTACTCATATATTGTTTTAAAATAAAATGTAACTGCACTGTATAACCATGAAAAAATTTCTGGTTTTAGTTTGTTTATTTTCTTTGCTGCTTTAAAATTAAAATTAATGTCATTATTATAGGTTTTTAAATACTAAGTACCTCATATAGAAAGGTAGAATTGATAAAGGCATATAAAATTTAATATGATCATTTAAAGAAATGATTTGTTTTCTCCTAAAATTACTTGATTATGAGATATTTTAGTGTTGCTTAATATCTTCAAGAATTTCAAAATAGTTAATGTTATTACACAGACTTTATTATATTCAATTTCAATAGTTGAATACAATTTTTATATGATGATAGCATTATTTATGATGAATAAAGCATTACAACTTCAACAGTTCAAATCCACAAGAGATATGGAGGTAAAAATCATGTTTTAAAAAATATTCTTCACTTAGCATCAGGATTAATATAGTACTACTTTTTATGACTTATGTCAGTTTACTAGTAATAAACACATTTAGCATTTCAGCTTCTTCTTACAACCTTGCAATTTAATCATTTAGAAACTGATGAAAAACAAGTCTTGTATGCTAAGGGATTTTTGCAGTGATGGATTAAATGCCAAAATAATGAAACCACACATCTTAAAAAATATACTGAAGAATAGATGTTTTCTGATGAATTTCCACAAAAATATCATATTTTAAAAATATTTTAAGCAATTCATAGTATTATTTTTTAATCTATTGTGAAAGCACCATGAGTCTAGTCTTTTGTAGCTCATTAGCAATTTCTTTAATGAGTTTTTTGGTGTGATAGATAGTTAAAGTAGCAGACAAATGACAGATTGTTTGCCTTTAATGATTTCCCTGTTTCAAGCCCATTACAAAGCAATTAGAAATCTGACAGGATTTTCACTCTGCATTACTGATCATCTAAAGTGATGAGGAATGAGAGGTGATGAATATTAATTGTATATTTTCATATGATTATCATAAATTATTACCTTGTCTGATGTGCTGCAGGTGAAGCAGGAGCATTAGAGAAAATAAGTCAGATATATTAATTTGAAAGACTATATGGTTTTTAAAAAAATCTTTGTAGTGTAAATCCTGGTCTGCGATGTTAGTCTCCTATGAATATTAAACTTATATTCATATCCATTATATAATTCACTATGAATATTAAATTATTTTTAGTTTTTAGTCTATATTTAGGGCAACTTAAATAAATTTTCTTATTTGAATACAAGAGCAGGAAAGATTATTCCATAGTACAATGTACATATATTTAAGTTCAGGATCTTAAAAACCTAATTTAGAAAGTGAGATATCAGTGAATTTTGTTAATATATGTATTACATATATCTATATACACATATCTATATAATATTCTGATATATCAATACAGAGAAAGATACTGTTAGAAATAGGTCTTATGTCAGTCTTAGGTTAAAGTCAGGTAATCCTGCAAAAGAAGAAGAGGTAAACTGAGAATGTAATCAGACGTAGAATGAGATTTTTCTAGGTCCTCTGTAACAGATCTTATGGTCTTAGCTCACAATATATCCTGGTTTCCTAGTTTCTTGCTTCAGGTAGATGAGGCTGAGCCTGTCATCAGGATGCAACTACTATTGTTACAACATTTGCTCCTGCCTTGGACTTGGAACAAATGTTGGTCCAGAAACTATTAATAGATACAGTAATAGTGTTTGGTACAGTAAGAATTGGCAAATGTAAGGCATTTGAAATGATTAGAAATATATTTGGACCAATTCTACCAAAGTAAATTAGTTTACATTTTAATATCTCTCTGATTATAGGTATTAATTGGTAATCAATACATACTGAGTTGAGTTGAATTTCACTTTACTAATGAGTCCTTCATTCAGTCCTGTCTTTTGGACTTTTTGCTGTAGTTTGCTTTGTGGAATACCATCTCTTACAGATGCATCCATCTTGGTTCCATCTTTATGGATCTTTATTTATAAAGAAGGTCATATCTATATGGTAACAGATTATAAATCAATAAAATGGATATTTTACATGCTGCATTGAAACCATTCTCCTTATTTTATATTCAATTTTGTGTCTTCTCTATTTATATATACTTAAAGTAAAAGTGCTAGGCCTTCACAAATGAATTTTTTTGTGTTCTGGAAAGTTGAGGAGAACTATCTGAAATTCACAACATATTTAGTCATGGAAAATTTACATATCATAATGAAAAAGCAAATTATCAGTAAAAGGGATTGAGTCTCTAGAATTTAGTAGCCCAATGTAACAATCTTTTTGCTGGCTAAGCTTCCCAACCATACTATTTACTTTCTATGTCTGATGACGTTCCAAGATTTTGTTTCTCACATACCACCAACTGACATATTATAGCTATATTAGTTTCCCCTTATCAGCAGTTTCAGTTAACTGTGGTCAACTGCAGTCCAAAAATAGGTAAGTACAGTAGAATGAGATATTTTGAGACAGAGATCATAGTCACATAACTTTATTAGACTATGTAGTTATAATTGTTTCATTTTATTAGTTATTGTTACTCTCTTACTGTGCCTAATTTATAAATTAAACTTGATCATAGGTATGCATGTATGGGGAAAAAACGTAGTATATATAGGATTCAGTACTATACTGTATGCAGTTTTAGGCATCCACTGAGAGACTTGAAACGTATTCCTTGAAGACAAAGGGAAGTCAATACTACTGTGTTTGACTTTTGGCCAAAGTCTCCACTTCTTTCTTTAGAGGCATTGATTTGGAAAACTTACATGTTTTTCTATGACAGAGAATGACTGTTCATAACTCAGTATACAGGATGGCATTGTTAGCAAATCATTATAGCTAAGGAAACAAACATGTCTAAATTGTAAATAACTGCATATTCTCTGATACCAACGAGTCTCTGGAATATTCTACCATGTCTAAAATGTTTCCCTTGGACAGTATAGGAGGCAAACCTAAATACAAAAATGGGGACTAACTTTTATAATCAACAAACACTTTCACATATTTTCTCATTTGATGAGGTAGGTAAGGTAGATACTATTACCATACATAAGGAAATAAGACTGGGAAGGGACAGAGGCAAGATTCATACTCAAGTCATCTGATTCCAAATCACTTGCATTTTCTGTCACATTACCTTAGCTTCCATATGTGAAAGCTCTTCTATTAAATGGCTAAAATTTTAGAAATAGAAGGGCTTTAGAGTTTCCCCTTTTATCAGTATCCCTCACTCCCATTTTTTAGACAGATAGGGAAAATGAACAGAAGAGAGTTTAGGATTAACCCTAGGTCTATCCCCAAACTAGGACTAGGGCTGGGCAAGGTGGCTTACACTTGTACTCCTAGCACGTTGGCAGGCCCAGGCAGGAGGATCACTTGAGACCAGGAGTCTGAGACCATGTCTCTACAAAAAATAGAAAAATTAGCTGTGTGTGATGGCTCACACTTATAGTTCCAAATACTTGGGAGACTGAGCTGGGTGGATCCTGGGATTTTGAGGTTGCAATGAGCTATGATGGTGCCACTGCATTGCAGTCAAGGCAACAGAGTGAGACCTGGTCTCAAAACAAAAAAACAAAAAAAAAGGAAAAAAAAGTCTATGACCAGAATTCCAAAACTTCTTGGCCCAGTTCCAGTAGTTTTTGCATTAAAGTGCACTACTTTCATGTTTCCTGAAGCTATAGGACAATTTTCTTTAGTTACTAAAATAAATTATTTATTACAGTTTGGGTTGGTAAATACAAATAATCTCCCCTTGCTGTTCTTCTTAGTTATAAAAACTTTTTTTAGTTATTAAATGGAGCCAGTTGTACCCAGCATAACTTTTTCATGATGTACCTCCCCTAAAAGTTCTGGAATGTTCTACAGAAAGAGGGAAAGAAAAGAGTGTGACTCACATGTGTTGAGAGAGCTGAAGATAGAGAGGTTGCGGGTAGTTACTCATCCCATTTTCTTCTAGTTCCCTCAGTGCAAGTAGTACCTTAGGGGTACTCTTCCCTTTCTACCCTAGGAATATCCATTATTGATTATTGCCTTGGTATTTAGGCTTAGGAAGGTAGTTAAAATCAAACAATAATTCAATGACCAAGCTTTTTCTTTCTAAGATATCTATAAATTATTATTTTAAATGGTAACAGGTTGAGAAAATAGGAATGTTAATTACATAAAAAGGAACAACAATTCTGGTCCAATGGACAACTCAGTTCAACATAGTGTTGACTCTTGCCTGATTCTCTAATATAAGCCAAATGTTTGATTTCCTTTCCCCACTGGGGTCTCTTTTCAATCATAGTCATGCTTCCAACCCCCTTGTGTACTCAGTCAGCTGGTCTTGTGACACAGAGACTTCTTTCCTTGAAAATTGGGTTGATCTCTTGACCCTACACTTTGATCTTTTTTACATTATCTCTCTTCTGTAACCAAATAACAGCTCTTCTTCACACTTTTTAAGTTTCAAGTGTTTTTTTCAGCACTTATATTTTAAATTCCACTCCAATATGTATTGCCCTTTCTAGCCATAGAAGATCTTTTTAATTCATTCACAAAGTGCTCACTCATTTCCTCTCAAAATTTCTACCAAAATTGGGTTTATATCTTGTTCCAGTGCAATATCACTTAGTTGAACTAACAAATCATTTAAAATATATAGAGAAAAGAGAGGTCAATAAGTTGGAGAGAAAACTAAGGGAATACATTTTTTAAATTTCAGAGATCTCAGGGACCTGATTTGATGGAGCTAAAACATAAAGGAAATCAAGATTCCTATCAGTCATCAATAAAGACATTGACTCAGTTCTGAAACAGATCCTCAAAAGAAAGGAGATGTGTCAGTAGCTTTTGGTTTAGCGTTAAAGCCAATTTTTAAAGTCCTTTCTTCATAAATCATTTTTTCCTGTCTTACTGAATTGTAAAATGAAATAAAAAGGTTTACAACATTGAAATAGATTACACTGTTCACGTCTCACTTGATAATATGACCTGTCATTCTATCATAGAAAGATACTAAGTTCATCTGGCATATTTGGCTCTTCAGCTACTATATTGGTTGTTTTCTAGTATTCTATATGCTTCTAGGTGTTACTAATTGATTGCTTAATTTGTTATTGCATGTTCCCAGGTTAAACTAAACTGTCTAATTACCAAAATCATTTCCCCTTGCTTTAAAGATAGGTATGTTTTCCCTTTTCCAGTCTCCAGTAACATTTTTCTATCATTTTGAGATGGTGAAAGCAGAGAGGAATAGTTAAAAGGAGTGGTAGGGAAGAGGAACAAGAAGGCATTCATTTTTCCTTTTGCAGTAGTTACATTGTCATTGTGACCTATTCTATTCTATGTTGATACTTTTAAATATTTGACTAATATTTTAGTTCATTTTTGAACTTCTTAAATTTTAAATTAACTATCCCTTCAAGAAAAAAGCTTACAGGCCTGTAATCCTAGCACTTTGGGAGTCCAAGGCAGGAAGATTGCTTGAGGTCAGACTTTTGAGACCAGCCTGAGCAACATAGCAAGATCTCATCTCTACAAAAAATCAGCCAGCCATGGTGGTGCAAGCCTGTAGTCCCAGCTCCTTGGGAGTCTGAGGCAGGAGGATCACTTGAGCCCAGGAGCGTGAAGTAGCAGTGAGCTACGATGATGCTACTGCACTCTAGCCCAGGAAACAGAGTAAGATCTTCTCTCAAAAAATAAATAAATAAATAAAGCTTACAAGCATTATATTCCAAAGAAATGTCCTATTTGTGGCAGGACACATAAGGCTATGCTGCTAGATAGCTCAGGTATAGGAAAAGGTCACTCTTTGCAGCCACTTGGATGAACAATTTTGCAAAGTACTGGGTTCTAATTTATGTTGCTTCTAACTGAATCAAGAAGACTTTGTCAAGATTGTGAAAATTGTGAAGAGGTGGCCATCAACTCAGTTTACACATCAAATTTACTGAAGATGGAAAATTCAAAATGGAAATTATAACTATTGTCAAATAAATAATACATTAATCATGTACAAGTTTGTAAGTATATATGAATTTGTATGTGTAAATTATAATGCATAGAAAATGAGACAGGAGACATATACCATAAATTTATGTGTCCAGGAACACAGTGTTGCTATGTTGCCTAGGCTGGTCTTGAACTCCTGGCCTCAAGTAGTCCTCCGACCTCAGCTTCCCAAAGTGCTGGGATTACCCTCCCACCTCAGCTTCCCAAAGTGCTGGGATTACAGGCATCAGCCGCTGCACCCAGCTTGCCATAGTATTTTTAGCGTGTTCATGTTGAATTCAGTTATGTTTGAACTTAATTGTTTATTTTTCACATTGGGGAATCCATGTTTAGTAAAAACATAATGATAATTATTTCTATCATTTAAGTAAATAAATGATTCCTCTTCAATAAAAGTAAATAGGATCGTACATATGTGTGATGAGGATGTTTCTGATTGTTTTTCCTCTTGTAGACTATTACAGCCATTATAGCACATAGTCTCTTTATCAAGGAGTGAGCACAAGGTGAGCCCCAGAACACTGTTTTATCATCTTATATTTGGCATCCTCCCTAGATGGTGATCTTTTAACATTCTTAAATTTTACCTGAGGAGAATATTACATAATAGTTATTGAAACAAATTGGAAGTACAAATTTATGTAATCAGTTTTGAAGGATTTGTTTCCCAATAATGGTTGAGCAACTTTGCTGTTCTGTTTTGCTTGGCTTGCAAGTACCTTTCAATAGATTTTAAACTTGACATGATGGCTCATAGAATTGATTCCCTCTTCAGCCCTATAAAATACATATTAAGCCCTTTAAACCGTAGATATAAAATTCAGAAGACTTTATCAGGGTAAGTAGTGTGTTGTTAGGATACCTGTAAACAGAAAGATTGTATTTTAATAAGGGAAGAGGAAAAAGGAAAGAGCACCTTGAACTCTTATTTAGCACACTGGTATAACGGTTTTCAGATTATTTATTCAAATAGTGGCTCCTGGATTAGCATTAAACTTCTGCTTCTTTGTGATCAACAGGGCTTTCAGCTTTCTAAGGTCAAGAGTTGCACTTAATGCATGTGAATAATAAACTTATGCAAAATAAAAAGGAATTTTCATGCTTGGGAGGAAAAGAAGTTTATGTGCTTTTTACCCTTACCTAAAGAATGCTGTCCATTAAAGTAATATAGACTGAAAGGACTTTTACCTGCCTTCATTTTAGAAAATTGACTTAAAAAACCATAAGATTTCCCATATAACATTTAAAAACTTTTATAAACCTGCTTAACTGCTACATGATAATCTTTTATTTCTAAAGAATTATATGCTTTTCTCTCTAAAAGGGGAGCTAAAGCAAGAGTTGAATAATCTTTTACCTATAAAATATGCATATTTATGAAAAAAGTGGATACATTTGAAAAATTGCATGTATTTTTATGTTCCTATTTACTTGTCACTATGGCAACCACCACACTGCCTAGTATTTATGTTGTCTAAGATTCAGAGCACCTTTTCAAAGAAATAAATATGTCAGAACCATGTATTGTATTTACTTTAGTGTTTAGAAAAATATTTATTCTAATGCATATTTTTGAAGAAAAATAGCAATAAATAATGCAAACTTCAGCCTGGCTTAAATGGTACCTTTTCCTACAGTATGTTTTTAAAATCCAAATAATTATATTTATTTTCTTTTCCTTATTATAAAAATCAGAATAATGAATAGAAGTAATGAATTTTTCAAACTCATGAGTTAGTCTTGAAATGTAGTCTGTTGATTTTCTTATTTTTATGACTTACTATTTTGATTCACAAAAATATCTGAAAATATGAAACATGAACACTTATAACCAAATATTTAATGCTAGCTACATATATCAGAAAATGTGAATAGTTTATATTTCTGGTTAAAGATGATTTTTAACATCAATGAATAAAAGATTTCTATTTTGTATTTGAAATGAATAACATGGTTACTATTATTTTTCTTAGTTTAATTATTTAAATCATTTTCTGACATGTGTGATACATAAATAGAATTTTTTTAGTGTTAAACATCAGAATGGAAATTGTGAAGCATAAAATCAGACATGTTTCATGTCACGTACTACCTGTTAAGAAAAACTGCAATATAGCATTTAAGTACAACAGAACAGTGAGCATATTGTCTCCAATACTTGTAAACAGGATGGATCTACAGTTTCACAGTTTATGTTGACAGCATCTTTGTGGGAAATGTAATTATCAAATGAATTATAACATGTCTTAGTATTAAGATTATTAATGGTAATTTTAATTGCCTTTTTCAAGATAATTGGGTATTTCCTTATAAGTATATGGGGAAGGCGATGTTGGGCTAATTAGATATTTTAAACTTAGTTATCTTTAAAATATCTAGAAATTTAATATATATATTCTATATTTTAGGAATTTCTTCTTTTAATTAAATGTTTTTCTAGGTAGGATGAAAATAATTTATAATCCATAAAATCTCACTGATTATTGCTTTATATTCCTCCTTGAGTAGTGATTAATATAATTAAAAATTTGAATAATGATAATTTTTAAAATTAAATATTCACTGCATTATTCTAAAATTACAAAATTAAGAAATAATATTTTACTCTACTCATGGGTGCTGTTAAATGGGCTTTCAGATTATATTTAATATAGTTTTAGAAATTGGTCAATTTCCAAAAAGCAATCAATTTGAAGATATACATCAACCCCCTTAAAATTGTTCGTGCACTTTGATCCAGGAATTCAACTTCTAGAACTTAAGAAACTATTCAATGGTATGGTCACAGGTATATGTATGAGAACCATGGCTTTATTTACATAAGAAGCATTTAGAACAACTAACTAGGATATTAAACAAATAATAAAAATGCATATTTTCAAAAAATATTTAATAACACAGGAATATTATCATTAAATGAACATAGCTGCATATAAACTATATATTTAACATGGTCACACCTTTGTTTAAAGAAAAGACTGTAAAATCATAGATGAAAGTCTAACAAAAAATAATGGTGGCTAATTTCAAGGATAGGGCATTTTTAAATATTTGTTTCTAATCTTAATATGGGCATTTCTATGATAGCTCAAGTTATCATCATTCAAATAGTTTTTAATAAGATAAGTTAGTTCAAGTAATGTTTACATTTGTTATAATGACAATTCAACCAATAGAGGAACAATATTGTCTTGTTCAGCATTGAATCCATAGTATCTTTTTTAAAGTCTGGAAATATTTGGTACTCAATGAATAATTTGTTGATTGAATGGATAGATGATAGGATCAGGAATTAATGTGGCAAAGTGGTTTTAGGGAAAACACATTTGGAGGGCCACAAAGATACTTTGTTTATGTTTTTCTCTAATATATAAGTATTTTTGAGGCAGAGTCTTGCTCTGTCACCCCAGCTGGAGTGCAGTGGCATCATCATAGCTCAGTGCAACCTCAAACTCCTCCTGCCTCAGCCTCCCAAGTAGCTAGGACTATGGGCACCTGCCACCATGCCCAGCTAGTTTTTTTCTACTTTTGGTAGAGACAGGGTCTCCCTCTTATTCAGTCTGATCTGAAACTTCTGTCCTCAAGGAAACCTCTTGCCTCAGCCTCCTAGAGTACTAGGATTACAGGAGTGAGCCACCATGCCAGGCCAATGTTTAAGTAACTTGATTTGTATATCATATCAATAGATGACAGGATAATAACATGATAAGAATTTGTGAGAACTGCTTTGTTAACCATAGTCTGGTAGCATAGAATAAGGCAAAACCCAGATAGCTAGATTTATCCTAGGACATTTAATTTGGATAGTTGTTCAATTATAGCTATTAAAACATCATTGAAATTCCAACAGGAAAAATAACTTATCTGAGAGCCTGGAATTGCAGTCCTTAACCTCCTTACTTTTTTCCCCCCAATTAACTATTATTTTCATAAAATACTTGAAGGTCCAACCACATGTTTATAATTCCTATGTAATTACATAAGGAAAAACAATTTCTGGTTGTGCTATTTTAGTGGCATTAATATGAATCAATAGTATACGTGATATCAGTCATACCTATCTGTTATAAATATCCCATTGCCCTTTTATTTATTGATGACAGACATTATCTGGACAAATGTTATCTGTGTTCATGATGTCATTAGGGTGGGTGATTTTTATTCCATCTACATTTATTAGCTGTGATTCTTCTCTAAAGAAGAATTTTCTCTCATCCTCTATTTTTGTTTATCCTGAATTATAGCTGATTCAGGAAAGTAGGACAAGTGCTTTTTTTCCCAGAATAGTAAGTTGGTGCCCCAGCAGTCTCCAAAGGTGAATGATGAGATTAATAAAGTTTTAAAACTTTATTCTAGTATTATTAGATACTCATGGGGTTTCAGTCTTTTACATTTATTTTTGTATGTTCAGAATGTCCCATTTTGGGGCAGTGGGATTCTCTTAGTTGGCTCCTGTGTACTTTTGACATGCCCCACCTGAAAGAGGGTGTATTAGTCGAGTTCTCCAGAAAAACAGAACCAAAGGAGGATATGAATACATATACCCACTCACACACATGTCTATTTATCTGTGTGTATATGTTTATCTATCTATCTATCATTCCTTGTTTTTAAGCATAACAAGGTGTCATACGCTCACTGGTTCCTTTCTGGCCTCAGACATGAATACTACAGTGATTTAAAAACATTAAAAAGCTCTTCCTCAACAGTTGTAAATTTTACATCCTCTCTTTTTCTCCTTAAACTTACATTTTTATTCCATTTCTTCCATAGAATTTTATCTTTTAAAATAGATTGAAAGATTTTTTTTTTTTTTGAAACAGAGTCTCACTCTGTTGCCCAGGCTAGAGTGCCATGGCGTCAGCCTAGCTCACAGCAACCTCAAACTCCTGGGCTCAAGCGATCCTCCTTCCTCAGCCTCCCGTGTATGGGACTACAGGCACGTGCCACTGCACCCGGCTAATTTTTTCAGTGTTTAGTTGTTTGGCTAATTTCTTTCTATTTATAGTAGAGACTGGGTCTCATTCTTGCTCAGGCTGGTCTCGAACTCCTGAGCTCAAGCAGTCCTCCCGCCTCGGCCTCCCAAAGTGCTAGGATTACAGGCATGAACCACTGTGCCCGGCCTTGAAAGATCTTTCATAGGCCACTCTGTCGTACATAACATGTTATTTGACTAAGTTTTAAAAAAATGTCCTGTGACCATAAGGTTACAAGTATTGAAAAATTACTTCAGGACTGAGTTTTTATTATATTTATTAGTAACATACAATTATTGAAAGCAGCATGAATACATTACCATTTTTGATACCTACTAAACATGAAAAGAAAATTTATGAGAAGTATATATTGATATGGATTGTTGAAGGTGCACTTTATAATTTCTTGATTAAAGAATGGTGGAATTTTCCTTTGGCTTAAGGTCCTGGAATGAGCATAAAAGGAATGCCTTTCTTTTATAAAATGAGAAATAGAGACTGTCCAAGGATAAACTCTAGTTAGGACAGGCAGCTTCTTGGACAGATGTACTTTAAAATAGCATGTATGTGGAAGGCAAGGATCTGGAAATTGATTTCCTTAAAACTATCCACACTTGCATGCCCCTTGGAAAGTCTTCACAAACTGTTATTGGTACTTAGTGCCCCAACGTGAAAACCCAAGACTCTGCTCTTCAATAGCTTACACATAGTACCAAACACATCACACTCATGAGGAGGGCACTATTCTAATCCCTATATTACAGATGAAGAAACTGAAACACAAAAAGGTTATGTGACTTGTCCAAAGTGACATAGCTAGTAAGTGGGCAGCAAGGAGGCAAACCCAGGTTCTGTGGCTACAGAGTCCAGACTCATAACCACTATGTACTCAGATTCCTTTTTGTAAAAAAGGATAAAAGAGCAGATCTAGAGGTTGGGCATGAGAGGGGAGCATATATTCAAAGTGAAGAAAGTGGAAGTAAAGAAAAATAGTGGTTTTTCAGTGTGTCAGTGAATAAACTATGCATGTGTTAATAAAATATCGGTATTCTGTTAAAATCCCATAGTATTTAGTGTTCATCAAATTAAAATTAACACATTTTTATTCCTTTAATTTCTAATGAACAATTGGTTCTCATTTAATTAGTAATGTGTGAGATGTTGTCTGCTGAAACCCTATTGTATTCTGCATATTCTACTTAACCTGTGAATATGTTCTACTTTTAGTGAGGATAACACTGTTTTTATAGTAACATTACAGAAGAAATATTGCATTTAATGATGGTAATGATTTCACACTTACATAACTCATTCCACTAAAAGCATACTGACTATTTTACAGAAAATAAAAAACCATATCCATCACTGAAGTGATTACCTCTTTTATGAAAATTAGGATTATAATCATGCATAAGTAAAAAGTAAAACTATTGCTATATTGCCACAGTTATTTTTGAATAGTTGGGCATAAATTTTATTTTTCAATAACTGGATTTTATAATAAACACATCAGGGCAGTCAATGGATTTTGTTCTACAATGTGATTTACTCTGTAATCATATAATTTTGCCTTGCTATACACAGCTGGATTTTCACTTTTAAGCATGCCCCAATTAGGGAAGACAACCTATGAAAGAATTCAGTAATCAATGGTTGTTAAGGATGCTTTAGAAGAGAACCTTAGCTCTCCTATTGTGAGAAGAGGCAGGAGGAGTATGAAGGCCAACAGTCTTTCAGTCTCCAATGGAAATACCAGAAGAGTGCTGGGTAGAGCACCCTTATTTAATATTGAAACTTCTTTTATTAAACTATAGTGAGAGAAATACCTTTTCATATTTTATATAGATTCAGATTCACCTATTTATTGAATGTTTACCATGTGCTAAGCACTATGCCACGTGCTTTCACTTTCACCGTTTTATTTAACCCTCATAACCATGTGAATAACCTTGCTTTGCAGATGAGAAGAAGAGGCTCAGAAAAGTTGTGATGCTCAAGATCACATAGCTAGAAAGTGGCAAAAAAAGACATGATCATTCTCTTATATACCATATATGTGAATTTCTCCATAATACTTACAGCTATCCATTATATTTCTTTTATTCTTTCATACGCTTGATTAGCAAGTGTAACATCATATTCTTTAAACTTCATATTTCCTATAGATTATCTAAGAACCTTAGGGGTTAATTGTAGTTCAACAAGGAAGTCCTTCAGCTGCCCTCTCCCAAATAAGGAAGAGCCCTGTCATCGATCAGTTTG
Organism: Microcebus murinus; assembly: GCF_040939455.1. NCBI lineage: Eukaryota > Metazoa > Chordata > Mammalia > Primates > Cheirogaleidae > Microcebus > Microcebus murinus. Next base: position 33,958,994 of record NC_134107.1, read on the forward strand.
TCTGTTGGTGCTACTGATTTAATTGGTGGTGCTGCTGTTGCCATAGCTTCTTGCTGACCCATGTCACCGCTATTATTTCCATTGCGTGCATCATTTGACTGGCTCTATTGGCCCTTGCTTTAGGAAAGTCTTTCCAACTCAGCCTTGCAGCTGGCTTGGTCTCTGAAAGAGGGTCTTTGAAAGAGGGTCTCTGAAAGAGGGTATATTAGTTAGGGTTCTCCAGAGAAGCAGAACCAAAAGGATGTGTGTGTGTGTGTGTGTGTGTGTGTGTGTGTGTGTGTGTGTGTGTGTGTGTGAGAGAGATAGATTGCATAACAACGTTTCAGTTAGTGATGGACCACGTATACAATGGTGGTCCCATAAGATTATAATGAAGTTAAAAATTGCCATCGCCTAATGATGTCATAGCGGTTGTAATGTTGTACCACAATGCATTACTTTTTCTATGTTTAGATATTTGTCTTATGATTGTTACACTTGGCTATAGTATTCAGTATAGTAAAATGCTGTACAGATCTGTAGCCTACTAGAGGTGGGTAACCTATGTCCTCAAGGCCACATGTGGCCTTCTAAATCCCCAGGTTCGTCTCCTTGATTGAATCCAAACTTCACAGAACAAATCCCTTTATTCTGTGAAATTTGGATTCAGTCAAAAGGCCACACTCATGGACCCAGAAGGCCACATGTGGCCCCAAGACCATAGATTCCCTGCCCCTGGTAGGTGTGTAGTAGGCTAAACTATCTGGGTTTATGTATGGATACTCCATGAGGTTCACATTGTGAAATCACCTAATGGCACATTTCTCAGGATGTATTCCTGTCATTAAATGATGCATAATGGTGTATATATATATATATGTGTGTGTGTGTGTGTGCGCGCGCGCGTAAGGAGAGAGACAGAGAGAGAGAGAGAGAGAGAGAGAGAGAGAGAGAAATTTAAGAATTGGCTTAAGGGATTGTGGAGGCTAGGTGAGTCCAAAATCTGACAGGGTAGGCTGGCAGGTGAGAGACTTAGGGAAGAGTTGCAGTTCAACTCCAAAGATAGTCTGCTGGGGAATTCCTTCTTACTCAGAAGAGTTCAGTCTTTGTACCATTAACCTTTAATTGATTGGATGAGGCCTACCCAGATGATAGAGGGTAAACTGCCTTATTCAAAATCCACCCACCCATTTAAATGTTGATCTCATCCGAAAAATACCTTCACAGATAACACCCAGATCAAATATCTGGTCACCATGGCCCAGCCAAGTTGGCACATAAAATTAACCACCATGGAGGTGTCAACGGAAAAAAGCCAAGTCTGCAAAATAATTTTAAAGAGATTTATTCTGAGCCAAATTTGAGGACCATGACCCGGAGTCACTGCCAAGAGGCCTTGGGCAAGTGGACTCGCTGTGGCTGGGTTACAGTTCAGTTTTATACATTTTCAGAGAGACAGGGGTTAACAGGCAAAGTCACAAATCAACACATGAGAGGCATACATTGGTTTGGCCCAAAAAGGAGGGCCATCTCGAAGCGGGGACTTACAGGTTATAGGTGGGTTTAAAGATTCTTCAGATTGTAATTGGATAAAGACAAGAAGCTTTGTCTAAAGACATGGAATGTTTTAACATAAACTGTTTACCAGAGATAAGCCACCATTTGTTGCAAATTGAGGGCGTGCAGGTTTGTCTTGCATACCCTTAGGCCTGTTAATGGGTTACAAAGGAAGTGTCCAAGAAGGGAGGGGGGCATGATAAGGCCTGTCTGACCTCCCTCCTCCTGGCAGGCAACTTTGCCCTTGAATATTCCTCTGGCCATGAGGGGGTCCATTCAGTCAGCTGGTAGGGGTTGAGCATTTTAGTTCACAGAGGATAATTCAACTTTTTCAGTGCTGTACACTGGATCCCCCAGATCACAGCTTGCATTGCCTGGCCTTTCAAATCTACCTCTCCCTCTCCCTTCCTCCCCCATGCCCCTCTTTCCTTCCTTCTTACAAACACACATACACCCCACACAGCCATTTTTCTCCCAGATCTCACTCTTCCAGAGTAGAGTTGCTGTGTTAGAGTTGTCTACTGCAGACCAAATCTTGCTAACCTTTTTATATCCTGGGAAATCCAGAATGTAACTTAAAAGCCTATTAGGCCCAGATTTTGAAAATGCAAAAAGGCTCACGTATCATCTCCGAATAAAGAAAAAACAGACCTCTGAAATAGGAAAGGCTGCTCCCCATTGGGGAATAGAGCTAGTGAGGAGTAAATGCCTTTCATTCTTCCTTGAAGAGTAAATAAATATCTTCACTTCAAGACAAAACGGAGACTTTTTGGTACCTTCTTTAAAAAGAAGCAAACAATAAAATCTTTGGTAGGTCCTATGCATCCATATGCAGCTATAGTGATATAAAGTACTATCTCATGTAAAAAGGAGGCTATTGATATGCAGATAGGTGACCATACATCTTGATTTGCTTGGGACAGACTCAGTTTGGCATGGTGACTTTTTTTAATTCCCTGACTATGCCTCAACAGCAAGGTAATTCCTTTGAGGTCTTCTAACCCAATAAGCTTGGGTGGGGGGAGACAGCATCTGATCTTTCACAACTGGGCTGGTTTTATTGTGTGACAAAAATAAGTTGACACAGCCATTGACTTAATAAAAAGGACTTTATTTAGCTCTCAAAAACAAAAACAAAAAAAGAATTCTTAAAGGAAAGTAGTTTAAAAAGGCTTAGAATCATAGTCTTTTCTTCTACAGCTACCACTTTAGTGTGCTATTTTTAATGGTTTCAGTTTGGGATACAGAAATAGTTGAAATTTTCAACCCTGAAAGGCCCAAAACCCCAAATTACTGGACCCTGATTTAAATTTAGATTCCAAGCCATCCTAGTATTCTCCCCATATCCCTACTCTGAGTCAATACCACGTATTTTAGGTTCTTGAAAGCAACTTAGTTCAAGAGAGTGTCAGATGTTTCAGGACTAGGTTTAACTACAAGTAACAAAAACCCAAATTAATACTGTTTTGAACAAGCTAAAAGTTTATTTCTCATGTGAAAATCTAGAAGCAAGTAGTCCAGGGTTAGTATGATACTCCTTGTTGCCAGAGATTCAAACTCCTATCCTCCCTGGGTCCTGGCTTTCATCCTTAGCATCATATCAAATTAAAGATGACCAATCCAGAGATAGCCATTTTCTTCATTCTAGGTAGCAGAAAGAAGGAAAAAGAAGGGCAGACTCACTTTCATGGATAATTTCCATTAAAATGCCATTGGCCAAGACATGTTCATATGGTCCTACTCAACTACAAGAAAGACTGGGAAATGTAGTCTTTATTTTTGACAGCCATATGCCTCAGTTAAAAATCAAGCATTCTAGTCTTGTAGAAGAAGGAAGGAATACATATTGGCCGACAATTGGCTGTCCCTGCTACAGTTTATGCAAGCATTAGAAAATAATATATGGACAAATGAGAACATTGCAGCACAGGCATGTGGTACATTCTTAACAAAATAGCCAAAATTATCTTTTAAAAAAATATTGCTTGTTATTCCAAATACTCCAAGGGTTTTCTAAATCTTACAAAGCCTAACAATGTCTCACAGAATCCTATGTTTTCTTTACCTCCTCCATTGCCTTTCTAACCTCATCCCAACTACATTCCCCCTTGATCATCAATTCATTTACTTTTGCTCTTCTTCATACTTGCCAGATATATTCCACCTTAGGGCCTTCTAGATATCTGCCTCCCTGAATATCTACATGGCTAACTTCCTTTCCTCTTCCAAGTCTTTGCTCAGATGCTACAACCTCAATGAAGTCTATGCTGACAACCCTATTTAAAGTTGCAATTCTCTCCACCCTTATATTCCCAATCTATCATCATTTTTCCCCATAGCATTTATCACCTTTTAGCATCTATACAGTTTTCTTATTGTGTTTATTATTTATTATCTATTCCCTCTAAAATGTAAGTTACACAGGGTACAATCTTTTTCTTCTTTGTTCACTGAAGCATTCTAAGTGCCTAGAACAATGCTAGGTACAATGTAGGTAATCAATAAGTAATTTGTGAATAAACGAATGCTTTTATTTCAGAACAACAGAAAAAAGGTAAAAGTAATATTTCTATTACTTTAAAAGTAGTATCTTTTCCTTAGTCATGGTATGTCATTTTGCCTTGGGATTCCTCATTGTTTTAGTGGGCTACATCAGTGATGAGACCTTGTAGCTATTTCAGCATGTGAGTGCATAGTTACACCCTGGAAAGGGTGCTATTGATAACTTGCTTTGACATTATTTCTTATGGGCATATTGATTTGGTCTTAAGAAATTTTAGGTTGTCTGTATGTATTATTCAAGGTTTCTAGGTTGCAAATAAGAGAATCTCAATTCAAAGTAGCTTAAGCAAAAAAAAAGGAAACTGTTGGATCATGTACCTAGAAAACTCAAGAGATGTGGTTGTTTTTAATAGCTGGTTTCAGGGATTGAAATGTTATCATCAGGAATCTCACTTTTTGTCTCTTTTGTCTGTTTTCATCTCTTTTGGCCTCATTCTTAATGATGGAGGTTTATAGTCTTCTTAAAGCTAGCCATCCCAGAAAATAGAGCACTACTTTCTCTTCTTCATCAGAACTCTGATTTACCAGTCTTTGTGTCTGGGAATAGGGCACTTTGATTAACATGTCTTGGGGACACTCATTCTCTGTCTGGAAGTCAAGGCCACATAATTGACAGTCCCATCAGAATCTGGAGGAAGGTAAGTTCCAAACAAGAAGGAATGACAAAGGACGGACCAAAAAAAAGTGTTGTGCTTTTTCAGTAACATATTTCACATGTAAATTTGCTTATATAAGTGGTGTTATAGCAAACAGCAAAAATTAAAATATTTTATAACAAATTAGCATTTTTTCTTTCTTAAACAGGATTATACCAATTATAGACTTAGATTCATATTTTTAGATTCATATTTTTTCTTCCTTTAGGCTCTCATCTCTGTTAATTTCTAATGGAATTTCACATTTAATAATTGCTGTGTGGTCTAGAATATGATGACAAGTAAATCGTGATTAATGTCCAGCCTCTATTTGTAACCCAGTAGGATTTTACATTTTAAATTTAATAACATTCTTTATCATTCATAGATGGAAATGGTAAATACAGAAGCAGAGGATCACAGAGAAGCACTATCTCAGTCTTCTTTATCCCCCTTGACAAAAGTAATGGAGTTATCACAGCAAAGCCACCCTGAAGGTACCTTGGAGGGGAATACTGTGGACCCAATTTACAAATATGTTTTGAATGATTTACCAAGGTAAGAATATTATTTCAGCAGCTTAAATTGAATTCTGAAGGGGATAAACATGCTTACAGAAAGTTGTCTATGTAAAAGTTCAGTCAGTATTTCGTAGTAATGATATAAATAATAACTTGGAGATGTGATGGGCTACAAAGGTAGTTGCCTGGAATAGAGCCCTTCAATTTTTCCTACTTTATGGGAAGAAACAAAGATAGATGATGCAATAAACATAAATTATCCCTTGGATCTGACTTGAACAGGTAACATAATAATTATGGCAGGTAATATTTGCTATGTGCCAGTCACCATGCTTAGTACTTAATATATATCATATCAATTTTGTTCTCAAAACAACCCTGGGAGGAATATAAAGCAGATAGTATTCTAAACATCTCCATTTTGGCTATGAGAGAACAAAGACCTAGAGATGATTATTAACTTGACTAAACTCACACAGCTTGTATATAGAGAAGGTAGAGTTTGAACTCAGATGGATCTAACTCCACAGCACTTTATCAGAAGTATAAAGCAGAGGGTACAAGGGCATTTTTCCTGGTTTTTTTCCTCTGGTAGAAAGTAAAAGAACTAAAAGGTGTATGTCAGATGTTGATAAACTATTGGCTGGCTAAATGTGATGTCATAGTCTTTATGTTCGCTAGAACACTGAAACTATAATAGCACCACAGAAATTATTCATAAATTAGAGGTTATGTTAATCTCTTTATAGAAATGCTAGGTTATACTTATTTCCTAGAACAGATTGAGTGTTTGCTTTTTTGGGGTGTATGTATGTCACTAGATTAAGATGAAAGTAAACTTAAACTTTCAGCTAATCTTTTTTTTTGCCTAATTCTTCCCAGTTTTAAGGCTATATTAGCAGTTTATGAGATCCTTTGGACAGTGTACTAACTACATGGTTAGGTAATTTTTAAAAATGAATACTCTGTATGTTCTATTGTAGGGATATAATTTGCTCATATTAGTGTTCTTCCTAATAAGACAACAAAAACATTTCTAAATATGATTTTAAAGTATTCCCTTATATAAATGCCAATTCTAGTATAATATGTATTTGGACATACTTTTACTGCCTTTGGAATTTATTTTTTCCAATTTCTACTTCAAAATGGTATTACATTTACTTTTTATTGTAATGTTTTCTTTTCTTTCTTTCTTTCTTTTTTTTTTTTTTTTGAGACTGAGTCTCACTTTGTTGCCTAGGCTAGAGTGAGTGCTGTGGCGTCAGCCTTACTCATAGCAACCTCAAACTCCTGGGCTCAGCAATCCTTCTGCCTCAGCCTCCCAAGTAGCTGGGACTACAGGCATGCACCACCATGCCTGGCTAATTTTTTCTATATATATTAGTTGGCCAATTAATTTCTTTCTATTTATAGTAGAGATGGGGGTCTTGCTCTTGCTCAGGCTGGTGTCGAACTCCTGACCTCAAGCAATCTGCCCACCTCAGCCTCCCAGAGTGCTAGGATTACAGGCATGAGCCACCGCGCCTGGCCTGTAATTTTTTCATGTACATTTTTAGCTACTTTATTTTTTTCTGGTAGAGCTAAATGGACTTTCATTTGTTGAGTTTCTGCTTTTCTCTTTTTTTGTTCTTTGGCTCTGAGTCTCTTTAACTCTGGCTTTATTTGTCCTTTTTATTATATGTCAGTCTTTCTTCTCATGTGACACTTTCCTACAGCCTGTTATTTTTTTAGTTTTTGTTTCAATGTGCTTCTTCTGTTTCTTTGTTTGAATCCTAACTTTTTTTTCTGTCACTACTGCCTGTTACCATCAACTGTGATTATGATGTACCTAGAAAATGAAGTAACCCTTTTCTTGGCAATTGAATGGAAATTTGTAGACAATGCCCAAAGGTCTTTTACCTTCATGAAAAAGAAAATGATGAGTTTCAATCTGAAAGGGGTCAAGTTCATAAAGGCTAATGTCAATCTAAGATTCATTGGTATTAATATGATTATCAGAGAGAAGCAATTTTCTCTATGAATAAAGACATTTTCCCCCTGATTGAGGTTAAAACTTCTCTTGTTTCGGTCTTGTTTTCCTTGCCACCTTTCTTTTACTATCTTTATGGTCTTTTTATGAGAAATAATTATTAAACTATAGTCAATTTGTTTTTCCTTTGTTTATGTCACAGAGGTGATGTTTTTCTTCAGTAATTAACACATTGTACTTTTTATAAAATATGCCCACATATATAAAGTCCGTTCAAAATACCTATACAATGACCAATCACTTTATTTTCACATTATTACCTGATGCTATTCATTTAACTTTTGTTACATTTATATTATTTGCACTTCTTTTCTCTCTTTCTTGTGTTCTTTCCATGTGTTTCTCCTGCTGTCACTTTAGGTTGATTTTGCTTGTAAACAGAGTGAAAACTAGGATGCCACTCCCACAAGAAAACTAACACCAATATTATAAATGTATTCATCGCATTGTGCTACTTGCAGGGTGGGGAACCTACATCCTTAAGGTGAAATGTGGCCTTGTAGGTCCTTAATTGCAGCCTTGTGACTGCAACTAAATTCTGTAGAACAAATCCTTTTATTAAATGTGGTGCAGCAGTGAAAGATGAAGCTTTTATTGCTTCCTTTGCTGCTTAAAAAGAAGACTCTTGAAATCAGAAGTCCACAGGTTCCCCAGCCCTCTAGCCTCATTCCTGTGGCTACTTCCAGGAAAGCAGCACAACAGGAAACCTTTCATACCCAGCTGTGTTCTGATATATTCCCAGATGACCCACAGCCAATTATTTATTAGTAACAGGTATCCAGAGGCATTTTCACCATGCCCATAGAAGGTATGTCCAAATGCTGAAGTAAAAAATTCCAAATTATAATTGCATTTTAAAATTACGAGAATGTAAACAATTAATATCTCTTTCTATCCCACATATAAAATTTTTTTTAGTAATTTTTAGCCAGTGATCATCTAAGGAATGTAATTTCATGATTTTTATAATGGAAAGTTATAATGTTTTTTTATCCTGCTGGCAGCTCAGGGTATTACCAACTCTTACAGTTCCCTGAGGAGGCAAATTACTTTTAGTACATTAAATGAAGACAAATTAATTTTTAAAAAATGAATGCCAACAGTTTTATGTTATAGGTTATCTAGGCTGTTTTTTTCACAGACAAATCTTGCTTTCAAGTTTACTAACAGCACCTAATCTATTCAGTCACTTTTTTATGTCAAAACTTATCTTGGGTATTTTTACTTGCAAAGAGTAAGACCCTTTTCGAAATATAAACATTTGGATATATTGCCTTTTCTAAGGACATTTTAAGTCTAGTAACTTCATCATGAGCTTTGATTCTTATCGTGGAATGCGTGGCAGAAGGGAGTTAGAGGGAGGCAGTAATAGTGAATGAAGAAAAGCAACACTTTACTGTTTGAGACCTCTGTTGCACAACAGTTTTCACTTTCTCCAGCTCATAATTTTTTTTCCAGACTTTTTTCTTCAAGTCTTTAAAAAATATCTCCACAGATCTAAAAATTATTATATTATTTCCTTTAAAAAAAGTTAAGACTAAATCATTATTTCTAGAAATAATAAAATAATTAGTCTTTAGAAATAATGATTTCATTATTTCTAAAGACTAATTATTATTTCTTTCTGAAAATTTAAATTCCTTCTGTAAAAGTTTTATATCTATAAATCCCCCAATTTTAGATTGAAGATGTGCCTTATTTTTATCCCCTTGTAGTTTTACACAAGCAAAAATATTTTTCCCCATTTCAGTGGAATGATATATGCTCCTGATCCTATACTCAAATGGGTACTTACAAATCTTAGAAATTATTCTTCTTGTTTAGGATTTCCTTCTTTTACAAGTAAAAGTAAGAAGTAAACAAGTTTTATATAATAGACACTTACTGAATATCTTCTATGTGGCATATATGTAGTTTGAACATAATATTAATACATTGGTTATTATTCAGTCATTGAGTTGCAAGTAAATATTTGATGTGTCATAAAATAACCTGACATTGCTCTGCAATTGGAAAACCATTATGAACATCTTTAGGCCAAACTAAAATTATATTTTCTTCTGGCATTAGAAATAAAACTTGTGGGGAATTGTTTACTTTTATTATTATCTCTTTTATTACTTACTTTTTATGATGTTTAAGTTACATTTTATCAGAGAATCTAGCACTTGTAGAAAGTTATTTGTATTATTGGAAGTTATTTGTTTAAGCAAGTTGAGGAAAGGGCAAGATGAAGTTTAATGAAATCTTTACACTTTTTGTACTCCAGAGATTTTATAAAAGTTGACATTCACCAAACATATGTGGAGTTATTTCTTTTATTGGTTGATTTCTAGTATTTTAAACTGGTGAATTATTATTAAACATACTTATGGTTATCTTCCTTTATGTTTATATTTTATTTGTATATATTTGATTTAGGGAGCTTAATTACCATTAAAATAGTAATAAGTAAAGAGAAGTTTTACAAATAATATTTTTAAAAACCATAGCTCTTTAGGAAGGCTTAAATGCCATAGGAATATAAAGCAAGAAATACGTGCTTGTCAAATATACAGTATAAATAAATAATTTAGATGAAAATGGTTGACTACATTTAACAAAGAGACTACCAAATAATGAAGGGCTAAAGAGTGGTTGTTAGATTTGATGTACTTCATTTTATATTGTAAGTAATTACTATCCATAAAAATTCTATGGTTTCTGTATAAGAAAAAGAGACATTTTGACAGGCAACACTAGTATGAAGCGACAGCAAGTACAAGTCCTTGGCAACTGTCATTATCCTGCTGTTGAATTCACATCCAAACTGTGTGATAACTTAGACCAGCGTGTTTGTTATTGAGCCATGGTCTGTCAAAGTAGCCACACTTCCTATTTCTGAATAGAATTATTAGCCACATGCAGATTTGTGCCATAGAAATCTACACTTACCAAGGATGCTTTGTGTTTCAAAAAGAGGGAAAATAAAAACTCAGTGTTATTTTATGTTTACGCTGAAATTTCTAGTGAAATGTTCCTGATTAAGTAAAAGCAGAATTTTTAGAAAATACCGGATAGTTTATATTTTAACTCGTCATGAAATTAATTCAATGTTAGTAAGGGTTTTTAATAAAGCTAAAAATAAAACAAAGGTAATTCAGATTATTAATTACTTTATATTAAATGTCCATTGCAGTTTTCTCTATGCAGGTAGTAAGAGGCTGATTGTATAAGTTCGGCCACTACGAGTGGAAAGTAACAGAAAATTTAACTGCAAGTGACTTGAAAAATGAGGAATATTTATTATCTCACATAAGAAGACTTCAGAAATAGAGCAATTCTAGGGTTAAATTCAGTGGTTTAGCAGTGTTATCAAAGAGCGTGGCTCATAATATCTTTCTCTCTGCCATCTTCAAAATATTGACTGGATCCTTTGACTTGACCCCTCCTGCTTACAGGATGGCTGGCTCATCACATGTTCACTCCACAATGTCCGACTAAAGATGGATGTTTGATCAGTTATATCTCTTTTTTATTAGGGTAAAAAAACCTTTTCCCAGAAGACTTCTTATATCTCATTAGCCAAAATTGGACAACTTAACCTGTCAGGGGCAAGACAAATGAAGTTACCGGCATTGGCTATTAGGTCTACCGTCATTAGACCATTAAGGATGTGCCCACTGGAGCTGATCAGAGGCTACTTTTCCATGGCCATATTAAGGAGGATGAATTCCCAAAAGTAACTGAGGCTTTTTATTTAAGGAAAAATAGGGGGTGACTATTAAGTAATCAACATTTCCTGACATAATTCTTGGCTTCTGCTTTATTAGATTTTATTTCTTAAATTGTGTTTGTTTCTTGTCAATGACATTTTTTGACACATTTTTGCACAATGTCATAATTATCAAAAAATAATTCCTACATATCAATCACTGAGTTCCTGTGGAAATGTAAAAGATATAAAATGAGAATCTTGCTCTTGCAAAGTAGGATATGAAATCATCTGAAATCATATAACAACAAAGCAAACATAGCAATATGTAAAACAGGACATCAGTTTATACACAGGACCTGGGGGAATGATTTGGAATAAGGGATGACTAGGATCTGGTGGGGTTAATGCCTCTCATGTGTCTTGTCAGCTTGAATAGCTTTGATGAGGTTTTCTCTATGACACTAATTCCTTAATTTCTCCCTATAGTAACCAGGACTTTTCCTTCACAGTTAATCACAATCAGTAATTGTAGATTTATATTTGTAACTATTTGTTTAACATTTCTGTCTTCTATCTGACAATGTTATTATGGAAAGGGCTCTAGAAAATCTAATTTTTGAATTCAGATTAACATTTATTAAACACTTCTTGAAAGAAGAACAGTAATGGGTAGAGATTAGCTGAGTGAACACCATTGGTTAAAAGGCATATAGATAAGAACTATGGGAGGCAATGTGGTGCAGTTATAGCTGAGGGTTATTACAGGGGGGCAGTGAGCACCACCACTTGGTAGAAATCCTTGATATGAGACCGAGAATTATGACTTTTTTAGGAGTTTTCCTCAAATTGCTATAAAAAGCTACTAAGGTTCACTAATGCTATTACAATAGAGGAAATGAAAAGAAAAATTGCTGTGTCAAAACTAGAGTCGTCGCCTTAATTCTTATCATGATCTATTTATTTAATTCTTATCATGATCTATTTATTTGTTTTTTCTGTACTCCTTCCTAAGCATATATTCTCATATTTTTAGACCTCACATCTTTATTTAGTTGTTGCTTTGTGAAGCAAAAATTGTAAATTAGATTTAGTGAAAATCCCAGAGAATAAGCACAATTAAATACTATACTGAAATATCAAGGGAGTTATAATTCCACAATGTATAAGATCTATCCCAGATAATGTTTTTGAATATAATAAACGCAAAATGTAGATGAGATATAGTCCTGTTTAAGAAAAGGAAGGTAGCTTAGTTAAACTCTTAACATGCCTTTCAACTTTGTAATTCTATAATTTATATCTCTATTGTATTCTATGTAGAATTGTTTAAAAGATTAATTTACCTAAATTTTTATACTTTTAAATTAAATGAGTTTTTATTGATACTATTTAAGGTTAAATTATGACATGTTTTATTTCATCTTCTTCTAAGTATCATCCTTAAATATTTGTATATTTTATATACATATAGACACATGTTACCATATTTGTTCTTTCAAGATCTAATTCCTAAAGAATGATTCATATTGCTAAAAGAGGTAATATTTTTCTGGTAACTGACCATAAACTGTAATTCAGAAATAATATAGCTGACATTTTTGAAAAAAATACAGAAAATTTACATCCAAGTTAATCCCTCCTCCCCTTAAAATAGCCAGTTCAATGAGTGTTTATTCTAATAATATTGCCACTTCTCAAAGCATTTTTTTGTTTCTCTTTGAATTTGGCATCAGAACCTGGGCATGTTCTTTTTAATATTCTCAGAATTTAATAATGATAAAATTTAATCTTAAGTAATTGCATTTGAATTTTCTACAAAACAAAAACAAAATATTTGAATCTAAATTTGGTATAAAAATGGATATTTAAAACAGGATAATTGTATAGCTAATGTGGAAGGCAGAATTTTAATATAGCTCCCTAGATCCCCATTACCTGGTGTATATGACCTGTATAATTCCCTATTCTGGAGTGTAGGCAAGGCCTGTGAATATAATGGACCATCAACCACATGATTAGACTGCATTATGTGGCAAAGGAGAAGAGATTTTCACAGATGTAGTTAACTCATGTAATCAGTTATCTTTAAGTTAAACAAAAGAAAGATTATTCTAGTTTTGCCTAACTGAATCAGATGAACTTTTAAATGAGAGAGATCATAGGAAGAGAAGCCAGAAAGCTAGGCTACTGCTGGCCTCAAAAAAGATGATAGTCATTATGAGTTCTAAAGCTGTCAGGAATTGAATTCTGGCAATAACCTGAATGAGCGTGGAAGAGGACCCTGAGCATCAGATGAGACTGCAGCCCCAGCTGACACCTTGATTTCAGTCTTGTGAGATTCTGAGCAGATGATTGATCTAAACTTTGCTCAGACATCTAACCAACAGAAATAGTGTGATAAGAAATAGCTATTATTTTAAGACACTAAGTTTGTGGTAATTTGTTTTATAGCCATAGAAAACTAATGTTGATGGAGAAATACATGGTATGTTGATGTGTAGACTGATAGATATTTTTTTAAGTATTTTTGAAGTAATGTGATTGATGTTCTTGTATTAATCCAATGTAGTGGAATTTAGGTACTACTACTAATAAAAATAATAAAAATGTAGGTTCCAGGCTGGAAAAAAATGCCTTATACCATTGTAAGAGAGCAAATAATACAATGATAAACTGAAATATTTGACAGAAATTAAGGACTAGCATTTTATATAATGGGGAATAATCAATAAGATACAGTGATTTCAGCTATCAAATCTACCACGGCAGGTGTGGATGCACAGGAAGGAAATGCATTCCTATATACAAGGGTTAACATTGAAATCTTACTGAAGAAGGAACTACCTGGAGTCTGTTTCTATGTGAATTATTAACAGATATAATGAAAAATTTTTAGTAGAGACATATCATAGACTTCTAGGACAAGATGATAAGATTGACATAGAAATGTTAAAAGGAAAATATGTGTTGTAAAATTAGCATAGGTTCCAGAAACAATAGAATGCCTGAACAAAGGTGAGGAGACAATGAGTTGTTTTTTTTATTTTTTGTTTTTTGTTTTGTTAGCACAAAAGACCATTTCCTAGAACAATCAGTTTAGGAATCCATATGGAAATGAACTATATCTGTCCATAAAGCTACAGATGAGCCAATAAATAAAAGTGATAACAGCACTAAATTCAGTATCAGTTGAGAAAGACAAAGTTGAACAAACTACCATACAAATCACTGAGTTTTATAAAAGACAGCAGTAACAAAATGTAAATATTAAAAGAAATTATAATGTAAAATTTATGTGATTAATACTTCCCAAGAAGCACAGGAAAGACAGGATGTAAAAGCTCAAGCTCAGGCAATGCAGAATTTTGGAGCTGAGCTCCCTGCATAAAGTCAGGAATCATGAAAGACAGATGTACCTATTGATGAAAAAGGGAATAAAGAAGTATTGTTCACCAGCACAAGGAAGCAACAATAAATGGATATAATGTATTTTAAAGTTCTTGCATTGTCTGAAAAATAAAATTAATAATTTATATTAAACTTTATTAAGATAGGGATTCATATTGTAATAGCTTCTGTAACCAGTAAAAATAAAGTTAAACATTGTATAGAGTGCAACCTAATAGAAAGGGAAATGAAGTAATAAAAATTATTTTTTAGTCTAAAGACAAGAAAGAAGTGAAAATGAATATAACTCAGATAGGAAAAACAGAAAATAAATAGTAAGTGTGTTAGAGTTTTCCAGGGAAACAGAACCAAGAAACTATAATATACTGCACATATAAAGTATTGGCCCACCTGATTATGAAGGCTGATAGGTCCCACAATTTGCCGACTGTAAGCTGGAGACCCAGGAAAGCCAGGAGTGAGGTTCAAAGGCCTGAGAGCCAGCAGGCTGATGCTGTAGATTCTAGTCTGAATCTGAAGGCCTGAGAACCAAGAGTGCCAAGAGCAGCAGAAGATTGATGTCCCAGTTGAAGCAGTAAAGCAGAGGAAGCAAGAATCCAACCTTTTCTGCCTTTTTGGTCTATTCAGGCCCTCAACAGATTGCATGATGATACCCAACTGCATTGGAGAGGACTATCTACTTTATTTGGTCCACCAATTCAAATGCTAATCTCTTTAGGAAACACCCTCATAAACACACCCGGAAATAATGTTTCATCAAGTATCTGGGCATCCCATGGCCCAGTCAAGTTGATTCATAAAATTAATCATCACAGTAAAATTATAGATGTAAGCCCAAATACTACAAGCCTTGTTTGCTCATGTGTAAAAAGAAAATGATAATATAGAGCTGTTGTGAGGCTTGAATGGTTATATAAAATGCTTAGAATAGTGACTGACATAAATATGTGCTCTGTTGGCATTAGTAGTTAGTATTCTTATGATTATTATCAATATGGAGGGTATGATATACCATTTATTCCTTGCCTGGCTTTGCGGACTGTGTTAGTATGCCCTGTAATTGGGCAGACAAAGGCCAAAAACTGCTAGAACTACTCAATGAAGACTCCTTGGGACTCACAACTTTAGCTGCTTCAGTGTTTAGGTGACTTAGTATAGGAAAGAGTTGGAGAGGAATCCCTTTTCACCACTGCTCCACTGGACTGTTCTGGAGTCACAAGCACTGTAATCTTTGGGAACATACTGAGGCAGCACCCTGGCATGGACCTTATTTTTTGTGTGGTGGCAGCAGTAAGGTAGTGAGGGGAGGAAGAGAGTAGAAATTGCTGTGACTCTTATCAGCACATTTTTATAGGAACTTGGGAGGTACTTTTAGGAATTTATAATGTACCACTTTGGGGACTCTCAACAATAAATGGAAGGATTTTGAGAGAATAATAAAGTCCTATATTATGGTGATCAGGTTATCATGCTGGCAGTTGTTTGGGTTAAATTCCTTAAGAAAATATTTGTGTGTTACATATCCACTAAAGAGCTGATAACTAGATTCTATATAGAACTCAGGAAAATCAGTAAGAAAAAACAACCCTATCAAAAAGTGGGCAAAGGATATGAACAGAAACTTCTCAAGAAAAGACAGACTAATGGCCAACAAACATGAAAAAAGGCTCAACATTTCTAATCATCAGGGACATGCAAATCAAAACCACAATGAGATATCACTTAACTACAGTGAGAATGGCTTTTATCAAAAAGTCCCAAAACAATAAATGTTGGTATGGATGCAGAGAGATAGGAACACTCGTACACTGCTGGTGGGACTGCAAACTAATACAACCTCTGTGGAAAGCAATATGGAGCTACCTCAAAGAGCTAAAAGTAGAACTACCATTTGATCCAGCAATCCCATTACTGGGCATCTACTCAAAGGAAAAAAAAAAGACGTTCTGTAAAAAAGACATTTGCACTCAAATGTTTATAGCAGCACAATTCACAATTGCAAAGATGTGAAAACAACCCAAGTGCCTGTCAATACAAGAATGAATTAATAAAATGTAGTATATGTATACCATGGCATTCTACTCAGCCACAAAAAACAATGGTGATATAGCACCTCTTGTATTATCCTGGATAGAGCTGGAGCCCATTCTACTAAGTGAAGTATCACAGGAGTGGAAAAGCAAGCACCATATGTATTCACCATCAAATTGGTATTACCTGATCAACACTTACATGCACATATAGTAATAACATTCATCAGGTGTCAGGCAGGTGGGAGGGGGAAAGAGGGAATGAGTATATTTACACCTAATGGGTGTGGTGTGCACTGTCTGGGGGATGGACACACTTAAAAGCTCTGATTCTGGTGGGGCAAAGGCAATATATGTAACCTAAACATTTGTACCACCGTAATATGTTGAAATTAAAAAAACAAATAAAAGATTGATATCCTAAGGTTTTTAAGGAGGACAGTCTTATGTTTTAAACCACATCCCTTTGGACCAGTGTTGTCAACTAACTGGGCCTACAATTGTACTACATACTTATGTTCCTTTGTTATTAGAAATGAATGACTAATATTAAAATAATATGAAGAAAAAAATAAATAAAATAATATGAAGAATCAGAGCAGTATTTTAGTAGTTGTCAAATTTAAACACTTCTAGTAGAAATTTTAAATTGTATGGTATATTTTAGTGAGTACTTTTTCAATGAACCAATATATAGTGTTTCTGCTTATCTTAGTATACTTGATAAGTCATGCAAGTCCTCTGCCAATTATGTTTTTCTCATTTGGCAGGCATCTGAGAGCCCATGTTACCCTCCTACTTTGTACCTTTTCCTGCTGTCCTATCCACAGCTGTTTGGGCAATTAATAGGTACTTTCCCATATGGAGCTTTGCCAGTGGCTTATAAGGTTGCTTAGCTTGGAAGTTCTACCCAACAGGGGTGTCCTATACTGGGTAGTGATGAAATTAAACTCTTTGAGGAATTACAATGTAAATCATATAGACAAAGACTGAAGAAAGTAATGTAGCATGGAAATGGGGAGTCACAAAGAAGAAGTTAACAGAAGCCATGAGTAATGCGGAGGAAGATAGAGGTAAGTCAGGCAATCATGATGTAGGAGGAGGAGTTGCTAAGTCAAAAAACATAGCAGTCTACTAGAGTTGTTAAGACACTAGTATATCCTCGACAGCTATGAATGGCCTTCCAATTTTCTTTGTGCCCTGCTGGAATGGTTTTATTTACTTTTTTAACTGTTTATTTATCCTAGTAATAAGTCTTGTCACCTGAAACTCAAGTGTGTCTCTCTTCCTTGAAAGCTTGATGTTCCCAACACTCTCAGTTCCAGCATCAATTTAGCAAGTCATGTGTATAGGTTTAATTCCCATGTGGGACAAGTTAGCTTTACTATATTATGTGATCATCCTCTCATGCACCCAACAACTAGGAAACACATATCAATTGTTATAAGAAAGAAGAGTTTGAGAGTGTATAAGAACTATTGAAAAACTATCATCAATGTTGATAAAACAAACCAAAGCTGAAGACCGGATAGTGAGCCAATAATAACTTTTTAACATGAAAAAGTACCCTTTCTCCCCCTTTTAGATATAAATTACTAGAGAAAAGCAGGTAATAAATAAACATATGGTCACACCATACATTTTAATTTAATTGTTTGTACCATTTACAAAGTAAATATCATATAATTTATTGTCCTAACCCTACCAGAATCATGTGGAATTGGGAAGGGTTGATGATGGAGAGTTTCCCCAAAGGATGCAAGTGCTGTTATCAGAAAACAAGGGGAAGATGTGCTAGGCAGACACAAATAATAGATAACTTCTGCATGACTAAGTAAAGGAGTGCAAAAGGTAGTTGAAGTATTACATTTTAGTAAAATCTATAGAGGCCATATAGCAACATGAATATTGGTTATAAAACAGTGTTAAGTCAAAAAATCAAAATATAGAACTAAAGATATATGATTAAAACTTTGGTATGTGGAGAAATGAAAAATTTTGCTTTGTGGTAGTAGAATAATGGGTTATTATATTAAAATCATTAGTATATTTATAAAAATATTTGACAATAAACAAAAGGCATTCATAAAATACCCCACTTCATTCTGCTCTTAAGTAGGGAATTCCATTTTTTTTTTACATGAGAATTTGCTCTTTAAGTAACTATTTATTGGGAACTGGGAACTGTTTATGAGATCTGTGAATATTTCCTCAGGTTGAAGGGCTTAGTGACCATTTATGACTCCATGGCTGTTGCTGTAGAAACACCGCCAATGTGACATGATTGTTGCCACATGCTACCAGTCACCACTGCTGTCAAAATATGAGTAGCTTAGGTGGTCTGAAGGAAGGTCCCACCTTAGCCAGAGCTGGGGTCCAGTGATCCTTTCAAGATGCTATTTGTCACAGTTTTGAACCTGAGTGGATCCTCAGAGTGTAGGGAAGGCCATTCCTCTCCTTAGTACTGTACTCAGTCCAGGGCAGACTTGGATGGGCACATGTGATGGCACCACCACCAATAAAATGCAACTACTTGGATCCCATAGTTTTAGCTCCCATTGATCCACTTTGTCAACTCACACACAAGCACATGCATTTTCCTTATGACATGTGACTACCTTTCATTCTTCAGGAAATAATTGACCATTTAACACATTTGTGAACATAAAGAGGGGAGGCCAAAAGAAATAATTGTGATTATAATGATATTTGTGGATGTGAAAGATTTGGAGGAAGGGCTGTTTTCAACACTGAACATATGTTAATTTATAATTGGGTGTGTGTGTGTATGTTGTGGAGTTTATATTATGTATAAGAACTAGTGAGGAACTAGCCAATTGGAAATAGGCAGATTTGGTTTGTGTAAAAAATGGCCCCAATTACAGGAATAGGCTGATACTCCTCTATGCCTGATCATGCCATAGCTCAATATTCTCAAATATGTTGAAACTTTTTTTATTATACCAGCAAACTCTATGCATATTCCATATTCCTAACTTAATATTTACATAGATTTACATATTATCCCTGGTCATATGGTTACCTGTTCACACATCATAGTTCATCCAAATGTTATTCTTCCAGCTTAAACACCAGGTAGGTTGACCAACTGTCCCAGTGTGTCTAAGACTGACAGAGTTCTTGGATGGGTGACTTTCAGAACAGGCCTGGACAAACTCTCAGGTCTCCTGTGAAGCTTTTACCAACTTTTTTCCTATCTGTTCTCAAATAGCCTTCAAGGAATTCTTTTTACTTTAAAGTTAATACATACCCATAGTTCCTAGCAGTTTATTTAACATATATTCTCTATCGGGGGATACTTTGCAAGTTTCTTGAGGGTAGAACCCACATCTCTTTAACTTTTGTTTTTCTAATACCAGCACCCTGCTAAGTATTAGGAAATAAAGCAAATTTAAGAATTTTAAAATTATAATTCTGTAGTTTGAAGTATTATCCAGGTTTTCTTTTAGTTAAGTATGCCAGTGAAGCTTAATGATTGTAAACATGGGTTTTATTTTAGGACAAGCTTGGGTTCAAATTTCCACCCTGTCACTTATTAATTATGTGACATTTAATGAGTTAATTAACCTCCGTAAGCCTTGATTTTCTGATTACAGATTAAGCCTTCTTAAATCTGTAAAATGGGGATAAAAATAGTACCTACTTCCTAGGGATACTGTAAGCATTAAACCAAATAATGGCTAAGTGTATAGTATAGCACACAACTAGTTATTATGTAGTATTTGTTAATAAGTGATTACAAATCAATTAATTGTATTCTTCCATGCATTGTTTCTTCCAGGGAATTTATGTCATCCCGGACAAAAGGAGTTATTAAAACTACTGATGATTATTTGCAGCCTCAGTTTGGCCCCCACAGCCTTTTGCATTCAGTAGCAGTATCAGAAGGGTCAGGACTTCAAGATTGCTCCACACATCAAACAGCATCAGATCACAGCCATGATGAAATACCAGACCTAGATAGCTACAAATCAAACAGTAAAAACAATTCTTGGTTTATATCAGCATCCAAGAGAAACAGACCTGTCAGTGCTCCAGTGGGTCAACTGAGGTAATGAAAGCTGTTCTCTGTTCTTTTTAACTGACTGTTGAAGTTTTTTCCTTTGAGCAGAATTTATAATGATTCAATTGGCTATTTCAGACATTAAAATATAACACACCTCTGGAGTTTTGTTTCTGTTTTTGTTTTTTCTTTGAAAGCTCCAGAGTAGAATGTTGCTAATTACACTGTGGAAAATATGAGATACACTTCAACTGGGTAATCTGGAACTCTGAAAAGAATATTTGAAGCAGAATCAGCCTAGGAACATGAAATATCTTTGCTTACAAGATATTTGTTTTAAAATAGAAATGTATATTTTTTATATTTAACTAATATTTTGAAACAGAATTGGATTGAAATGAGCTTGTTATATAAAACCATTTTGTATTTTCACATCAAGATGATTATCATAAACTGTTAACCTAAGAGTTCGTGACAGAAGAAAATGTCGCTAAAAACAAAATCAAGCCAAGAAACTAATATTTTCAGATATTTGAATATGCTGTGATTTTAATTTACCTGAAGTTTTTATTTTAACATGTTTACTTCTGTGATAGTACAAATTAACATGGTTAGTTAAAGAATTCTAAAGTAAAAAATTTGACGTTAGTCAATTTACTGTGTACTTTTGCCGAGAAAATAATAAAGATCAAAGCCAGTTTTGCCTGAAGACAAAACTTAGAAATCTTAAGTCTTACTGTCTCTAAATAATTTAAAATGAAGGTAGTACAATTAACTTTGGAATCAAAATTTTAGTTGTAATCTATTTGAATTTCAAATCTTTTCAAAAAGTCAAAGAACTTTGATAAACATGAAAACTTGGGGAAAATATTAGCCATTTACTATTTCATGATATTAAGATATTATTTTTTGCTATCAGAACATAGAAGATATATACATAAAATTTAGGGGTATATATGATTGTTTAAAATGTTATGGTATTTTCTAAGTAAAACAATAAGGATAATTTATTCTGATATATGTGTTTTACATGAGCAGTTTTAGAAAACTTATTTTAAATTTTTAAAAATATTTAAAAACATAGTGATAACCTTACGCCAATCTTATCCTATAAAAAGTTTTGTTGGGAATACTTTATATACATAAGAACAATCTTTAGGTCTGAAATCCATTTTTAAAAAACCCTATGATAATATTTATTTAAGAGTTTTTACTAATTAACATACACCAATTTTTGTGTTTTTTTTTTTCTTCAGGGTTACAGAGTTTTCTCCTTTAAAATTTCAGTTGGCCCAGAATTGGCATAGATTGTCTCAAAGACACAAGCTTCAACCAAGAGTGATTAAAGTAACAGCTTACAAAAATGGATCTAGAACAGTCTTTGCCAAAGTTACTGTACCAACCATCACCTTGGTAACTAGTGTTCCAAAGTTTTCAGTGCTTCATATTTTCCCTTACTGTCTTTATAATATGAAAAATGAGAAAGATGACATTTATTGTGTTAACATTTTCTTTTTGGGAATCTGAATCATCTGTAAATTGCTTATATATACATAGATCTCAAAAGCATTTCACTGCTTTCCTTTTTAAAAAAACCAATATATAAATTGTGTATTTAATTAAACAGATGCAATGGCATTATATCTTTTGTAAAGTTATTAAAATGACAGATCATTTAAGGATTAAAATTAGACAGTAATTAGATATTCTTCATGCTGTGATTGATTTACCTTTTATTTCCATATTTTCAACTGCTAGAAAATAACTATATTGGTCCAGTTACTGAACTTGGCAAGAGATTCAAATGTGTTTCTATTTTGATCATTAGAATGTTTTGTTTTGTCAAAATGTGTTACTTTCTTTGTCATAAACCACTTTGTCTCACCTCTTGCTTTCTTCTAGTTGCTGGAGCAGTGCACAGAAAAGCTGAATCTGAACATGGCTGCAAGACGAGTGTTCTTGGCAGACGGCAAGGAAGCCTTCGCACCTAAAGATATACCCTATGAAGCCGACGTTTATATTTCAACGGGAGAGCCTTTTTTAGATCCATTAAAAAAAATTAAAGGTAAAAAAGAAAAATATATAACCTACCCCCCCACACAGTAAATTGCTTAAGGAGTGCAATTAAAAAATGATTTTCATCCTGTCTTTTTTGCATGGTTTAACAAAACTAATGTTTACGCATTTACAGCTCAGTAAGAGGATAATGTGCTTAATGAAAGAAAAATCCACTGACAGCCACGTTTATTGCCCTTCATTAGCATTGGTGCTTAATTTAATATAGATCTGAATAGACATTAGGGAGCCTGCAGGAGGTTAAATGGTGAAAATATAATAAATTAAATCAGAGATTATTGAATTTACTGTTTAGTTTCTGTGACACTCAACAGACATAATTCATTAGACTTATTCTCTCAGAAAATAGTTCAAAGTTTCAAATATCATTTATTCATTTATACTCTTGGTCTTTTTTCAAATGGTATTAACATAATTATGAAAATGTGGCCAGTAATGAACATATAATTCTTATATACATGTGATTCTCCTAGTAACATTTTTCATAATAATTGCTGCAGCTTGATTTTTTTTTAACCTTAAAATGTATATATATAATCTTAGACATATTTTTAGGTAAGGCTTTTTGAAAAGTCCATTGTTTTTAGCATTTCAGAAATGTGGAAATTTTCTAAATTAAATAACATTTTTTTTCTTTAGTGGGAAAGAATACATTTTAAGAGGGAAATAAAATTACCACTCACTAAGAATATTCTTCCAAGCATGTTATACCCAGAGTTTGTTATCAAGTGTTATATATGGTAATCAAATTTAAATAACATAAAGAATAAAGACTTTGCCATAAAAATTCAGTTTCTAACTGTTGTATTTCCCTATGCTTTTTATACCTTATTAGAAGTAATTTTTTTCTGCAACTGCTATAAAGCTGGTGAATCAAAGGCAAGTCTAGGCAGTAATTGCATAAGTAGAAGAAAAGTAATTCTGGAGTTCATTACAGATAAGGTGATGAAAATCTCTCTTCTCTTAATGTTATTGTATAAAATAATACTAGAATTTCTATCTCTTTGATAATACTTGATTATCAGGAAATAATTTCTTGAATCCAATAGAAAATTCAAGATAATTTGATCCATGTAAAGGGACTTGTTGCTATAATACTCATTAAAAATTAACCTACGTGATAATATAGAGTAGACCCATATATTTTTAAAATTTTTTTAAAATTTAAAATATGGCTGCCTCTATTTTGCATTCATTGAATCATTTGCTTATATAAAGACATGAGTCTTAGTGAGCAAATACATTTCTGTGAGTTTTTAAAATTCAGATATTTCTGTAATGATTGCTTTATTAAGATCCATGATTACTTTAATTAATAAGAAATGCTTGCCTTTCATATGCATAATGATATTGTAGAAGAGATATATAAATATTATTTATCTTAGCTAAGATGAAAATTTCATGGACATGTATGCTTAAAACAACAATGTCATGCACATGACTAAGCTTGGTGGATAATTTTTAAATGTACAAACTAATTTCCTCCTACTTTTTGTCTTCTCTTTTATCCTTTTTAAAAGCCAAGCCCAGAACAAAAAACTTCTCTGCTTTGTCTGCATATCTTTGGCTGTGTTTCACTGTGACATGCACTGCTGTTCTTTTAGCACCAAAATGTTGGCACACACTCCTGAAAATTTCACACCATCTCTTGCTGGATCAGCAAGCTTAACCCACCAAAATCTGGTGTTGTGCAATGGTTTTTGACTGATAATCAATCTTTATGCTGCTCGACAGTTGTTGCTGGGACACGGAGTAGAGCAGGTGGCAGATGTGCCTTGTCTTTTGAGAAAAGAAATTGTAGGTGAGCTTGGACACAGACTAGCATTTCACATGTCCATTAAAAAGACTTAGGATATAAAGGGGAAAAGCCACTCGTGTAAGTTAGGGTTATATAGATAAGCCTAAGCACTGATATTTTGTTTCTTTCAGAATGTTAAGAATATAAATGTAAATATATATATATGTGTGTGTGTATATATATGAAAGGTAATATTTAACTTGATGTGGGTGATATATGCATATATTACTCACATATTTATGTATACATTTTCAAACCATCTAAATTAGGTTGAAGATTACCTTTCTAACATGTGTTTTATAGACAAATCAATAATTTGCCAACTTTTCACAAGTGTACCATAAAAATAAAGTATGTATAACTAACTTGTGGTAGACAAATGTAGAGTAAGGAGGCATTCTCAGAAGTTGGAAAATTGAACATGTTAAAGGTAAATAGGGGAAAACAGTTGGAAGGATTGGGTGTTATTAGTACATCTTTCTAAAGGAATGTGAGAATTTTATATATAATTAGCCAAAAGACATTAGAATCAGTATCAGGTCATTATTTTAATTTTCTGATTTTCATTCATTCAACAAACATTTATTGAGAGCCTACTGTGTGCCAGGTACTAGGCCAGATCAGAGAAGGATGAAAGAAGGGCCTCATAGTTTCTTTTTTATCATTATTGTTTCATCTCTGATTTAAATTAAATTTAATTCAATTCAAACAAAATTTAAACCAATAAATATTTATTGAGTATCTACTATTGTCTGACCCTGGCATAGAGATAGAAGTTCTGGCCTGTAAGGAGCTTAAATTGGGTACATAAGTTATAAATCCTTCAAACCGAGAACACTATTCAACAATGTAAATCAAATAGGTCTTCCAAAGGAAAATTTACCCTATTTCTGGCACAAGAAGGTAAAATAAGTCAATGTATGTTTTGGCAGTTATATTTCCATACTTTATTGGTTCCCTCATTCACTGGAAAGGCAGTGCAGATAGTGAAAATTGCCTTAAGAACTATTTCCAGATTTACTAAGATAGAAAAAATCCTATAGAATCTCTCTGATATTTTAACTATATTAATATCGCTTTTGAGAATCACTGTTGACAACCGGTGGCACTGGATTTAATAGAAAGCCAGAGAGCCATTCATCACATACCTCGAAACACAAAGCTTTCATATAAGAGGTCAGACCAAGGTCAAGACTGACATGAAGCATTCCCTGTTGAAATGCAATATTAGAATAATTCTTGCATTTTAAAGCTTAATGCCTAATCAGAAAGATTAATTGTATATGGAAAACATCAAGAAAATAGAAATATATGATATAAAGACTGTTGATGAAGATGTCTTATTATGTCTTATATAGCATTAAAGATTCTGACATTTATTAATGATTCTGCTGGAATTGTGAAGATGTAGTTAATGAATTGTTTGAAAAGGCATTTTTAAGTTTTCAGATTGATGGCCATGCGGTTTGAGTTTTATTCACAGTTTTTGAATCTTCTGCTTAATTGTGGCAGAGTGAAAATTTTTGGATCAGATCCATGGGGTTTATGAGAGTTCAGCTCCTATATACCTGCTAGGAGCTGTAAGCAATGCATACATAAGAAGGGGTTCATGCCCTGTGATTGTTTAATTATCTTAAAGAAGATGAGGGGGAAAAACTGTTTAGACCTAATTCATTAGGTCCAAGTTCTATTGTGTCTGAGTTCTCTGATTGTCTTTAAAATTTTTTAGTTTTCCTGTATATCCTATTCTATTATTTGGCTTTCAGAGTTATCATTTATAATGATTCATTTCATTCTTGAGTTTTGTTAACCAGAAATGAAACTTAGTATTATGAATAAGATTTTATATCTTTTATATACTGTTTTGTGAACATGTAGTCACAGAAAAAAAATCCATGAAAGGAGTTCTTGATACTACACCTAAGATCTAAATTTAAACCTAGAGATTTTCTGCTGCCATGTGATCTACAAAATGAAATAATTTGCTGTGACAGCTTGTGATTGACAAGAATATGTGTGAGCACATTTAAAATAGGCCATCTTTTCATGTAGAAGTAAATGTCAGTGAAATGATGGATTCTCATCATTTTAATTATTGATGATTTGGAAATATTTCAATTCCACGACACACAAGGCACATTCTAAATAGCAGCATAACACTTTTTTTCATATCTGCTTCAATTATGAAATGTTCTGTCATATTTTGTTTTTCAAAAAATGCATTAGTTTAATGAACCTGGATTCATGCATTATAGTTTGTTACATTATATGTCTACTGAGTTTGTTAATTTTTAAATGGTAATGTTAAAAGCACAAGTTTCAAGAAGTGACCCACTATCCACATTGCATCACACCTTGCTATTTCTGCTGCTGGATCTCAAGACAGCATGCTATAGTGCTGCCTACACCAATGGTTGCTGTAGTCCTGCCAAGGCTAATACTGGGCTTTGTGATGCTCACATACAGGGCAAGCACCACTTAATTGAGGCAACTACAGGAGTTGGGATTGGCTTTCACAAATTCTCTTTTATCTTTTAGTGTGACTAGTGTATGTATTAGGTGATACTATTAGTCCATTTTATTTTCCATTTATATACTCAAAAGCAGGAAAATGGCATCATAGAGAAAAAAAGTCACTTATGATAGAAGCATGTGATTCTTTTATGTATTTCTACAAGTGACGGTAAAACTATAGGAATATATTTCATGTATTTTCCATATTCTAAAAGTTTTAAATCTGTAAATAAGTATAGCTATGGATTTGAAGATAATTACAAAATAAGGACAAAAAAAAGTATCCTTAAATAGTAGGAAAATCTATTGCCGGAAAATGGCTAGCAACATCTCCTTATACTGTCAAATATCAAATTATTGAGAAATACCTCAATTCTCGACATACTCATGAAATGTTGAATTGTATTCATCCACAAAGCTACACTTGTTTAATAAAGGTGCCTGCAAACCTACAACTGTCCTGATAATTTGAATGCTTTCTGGATGTCATGTACTCAGTTTTATGCAGGGTTTGTGAGGAGTAAATGTTATATACTTAAAGCACATAACAAATGTATTAAAAATAATTCATGTGTTTTATTATGGGCTGCTATCCTGGACCTTTCTGGGGAGTATTACATAATACATGCTATTTGTACAACTATGGTATAGTACTATATGAACTTTTTTTGTTATCCAAAAATTTCTAGATATAGAACCACTCCTGACCTTAAGGGTTTTAGATAATGTCTTTCTGTCATAGCAGCAAAGAACTCTGATAAATATTAAATTCTCACTGAGGTATTAACTGAGAATGGTTACAGATATTGTCCTTATCACCATAAGTTGTTTGCTGCATGCTTGAGAATGAACAGAGAGAATAACTCCCTGACTAGAGCCAAGAGAGTATGTGGGAGGCAATAAACTATGGTTCCCTGTCTAAGGAGGTAGAAGGAATAGTTAGAGTTGAAAAGAGACCATTTATTCATTCATTTATCTATTCAACAAACATTCATTGAGTCCCTACAATGTGCCAGGCACTGATCCAAGCCTTAAAGATATAGTATGAACACAATAGAGGTCTCATGGAGCTTAAGTTCTAATGAGGTAGAAAAAGAGATAGACAATAAACTTATAAAGAATTACATAAGGTATTTATTGACAGTGTAAGTGTTGTAAAGGCAATACAAAGGGTGGTATAATAAGAACAAATAATGTCATGGAAACAAAAGAGGGAGGGAATTTTAAAAATGAAATAGGGTGTTTACAGTAACTTTAGACAGTTGCCTGCCTACCCTGCTTGTTACTTTACCTGAGAATTAATTTATATATGCCTTTGTTACTCTTTCAGAGTGATTTACCTTTTAAAATGTTCACTTTTGACGCTTTTGGACATCTGTTAGGAGAGGTGTGAGAAATACATTATTGTTTAGTGGAAAGAACACTGAAGAAAAAGGATCTTGAAAGATTCTAGTGCTTGCTATGTGGTCTTGAGCACATTGGTTTGCATTTCAATGTCTTTATCTGTAAAATAGAGTTAATAATACCTTCAAGAATTATTGGATATTATCTTATTTTTGTAATAAAGATAAATTATTTGAAAATTAAATGTTTATAAATTCTAATCTAAATAGAAAACTGAGAATAGCATTTTTAAACATAACTAAGATTCCAAGGCTATGCATCAGAATTTTATGTCCACTCTTAGCTTCCTGGAATAGCTGGCAGGGTTAAGGAAAATGACAACAAAAAATGTCCTTCTTCACTGCCAGGAATGTAAACTACAGTGTAAGCATGGGAATGTCACTTAACCTTTCTAAGCATGAGTTTCCTCATCCATGAATTGAGTGTAATATTATGTACTTCACAGATTTATTATGAGGATTAAATAAGATGATGTGTGTAAAAACCTAGCACATGATAGGTGTCTAAAATACTGTCTTTCCACCTGCTCTTTATCTATTTTTCTTTTTTTGCCCCATCCTTTCCTAGGCATGTTTCCACAAGATTTTCATACAGGTTGTCACAAGTGTCTGAGTTTACTATGAAAGGTATTTGCTAGGTTCGAGATCTTGAAATACATACAACCAAATTAAAATCTCTGCCACACAGTTGTGTATGCAGCATGATATGGAAATCTGAGTTAAAGTCTGTGAACTCTCAGTATCTGGGGTGGAGGTCAAAATCAAGGCCTTTTATAAAAGGAGCCCTAGTGGTGCCCTTACTCAGCTCTGTTCCAAGAGTTGTGTTTTAAAATATGTTCATGACCCAGGGCTTGCCTTAACTTTAAGCTGCCATAACTTATTTAAAGAAAGTTCATAGAAAAGTTCAGGGAAAGGGTGACAACATTTTGATTGGCACAATAGATGGGATGTTTGTAATTTTAATCAAATTTAAATTGAAGACATCCTTCAAATGATATGTCAGACTAGTGTTACCAAGTTAAAATCTAATGACAACCACTGTCATTATTAGTTAAATATAGCCATCATGCCTATAGCAATAAATGATGACACTTAAGAACATGCAGAAACAAAGAGCACAAGTATTTAGAGAAAAGGGAGTGACTAGAAACTCAAGTGAACACAGGAATTTGACCTGGATTTAATCTATTTACAAAACATAGACGCAATTGTATTTTGGGCAGATGATATAATTGAATATAGCAGTATGTTTTCTTACTGTCAGAGCATTTGTATTTTATAAACTCATCTTGTACCCATGAAATGATGTGCTTGTTCATATTTAATGTCATTATCTATACCTACTTGACAGTCAGTGCATTAATGTGTTTTCAAGTTTATTGCCCAACAACAAGAGAATGAATTTTTTTTTAAATAGGAAGACTTAATAAGCTCATGGATTTGAAGTTGTAAGTTTGCTGCTTTTATTCTTGCAGTATAGGAAGGCAGTATTCTTTTTGCCTAGTACATGCAAAATGGAAAATTATAATGTAGGGAGCACCCAGACTTATTTAATTTTAGGACAGACATTGGCTTTTTTGAAGTAGACTGAGGAAATGTAATTATATTGTAGATAGACCTTTTAAAACAGAAGCAGGCTAGGAAGTACTTTATCTTATTTCATGATTTGGTTAAAAATACTGTGAAAATAAAGTAGAATGTGGAAGTGCTTTAGGAGAGTAAGTATATGAACAGTTGGAAGACATGACAACCCCTGAGAAGCTGGGATATGGCCCTTTGAGAGGAAGTATTTTCCAATGTTATGCTAAGCCTTAGAACCTCACTAGAGTCCAGCTACTACCCCCATCCTTACCCAGTGGAATCTTAACTTTCTAGGGTAAAGTGCCTAGGAGGAGAGGAAGACTGAGACAGGTCTGATTGCTTTGAAAGCCACAAGGTGTGGCTAGCAAATTTAAAGGAGGGGTGAGGAAATAAGGTGAGATGAAGGACCTTTCTTTGGCAATTTGGTTGTAGGGCAGAGACTTTGCTGAGAGAACTATTGACAAGGTAGAGATTCAAGAGCAATCAAAAGGGTAACTCTAATGTTCCTGTTGTTGAGATTCATGCTCAGGAAGGCATTGTCCTACTTTCTGGGGACATTCCCTCTAGGAAGGGTACATTCCTGTTACATTTTCAGTGTCTCCTTTTATAATCATCAGACTAGTGGTAAAATGTCTATCATTCTTTCACCCCCACCCCAGACCGAGTTCACTTAGGGCAGAAACCATGCTGCCACCATTTTCTGGCACAGGGCCTAGGACTTAATGGATGCTCAGTAAATGTTATTCAGTGGATGTATAAAGGACCAAATGAAATAGGTGCCATGGTGAACCATCCATATTCCAATGAGGTGGTATTGGAAGAGGAGGGAAAAGACCTCCCAACAGCAACCTATTGTGCTGCAAATAATAAGTGGACATTTTGGAGGAGTATATTAAAAATCCCCTACCCCAACTCCATATATAGATTTGTGAATGTTCCCATTTGGCAGGGTGCCAGAGTGAGCCAGCAAAAGAGTAATTACATGGCAGAGAGGCTAATGGTTACGCTAATGTTTGTCTGAGACCAGACAATGGTCAGACATGGAATGCTGGAATTAAATGATTCTTGAGGGACCCGTAGGTGCACCAGATCTAGGATTTTCATCTTTTCTGCATCCTCTCAGGAATGCCCTTTCTTGACCATCTCTCTCCTCAGCTCTTTTTTTGAGGGAGGATAATAAAGAAGAGACATTTGTGTTTATTTAACACTTCTCTTTATATTCCTCATAGTACCTTGTGTAGAATAGGTGCTTATTAACTATTATTGAAAGTAAGGAAATAAGAAAGAGGAGATGATGTGACCTTTGGGAAGACCCAGGGCTGCTGCTCACTGCTGAGGAATGTGTGGGACTAGACTCACCTGTTTCTAATGCCAACATGGGGTGGGGAGGCGAATGTGGGATTGGGGTGGGCAGTGGAGGGGGGATAAAAAGGCATTTTCTAATTATAAAGGTACCAGATAGCCTCCGCCCTGAGAGATGAAAATTTTTGGATTTTTGGAGATCAGAAAGCTAATGAAATATAGAAACATAGGAAGCATTTATTAGCAATGGCTAGTTTATTGTCCTAGAAGTTCAAAGGGGATTTAATAGCATCAAGATTCTTGTTTTAATACTTGACCTGGCTCCTTGCCCCCAAAACCCTAAAAGTCCCCTCACTATTTAGTTACTACTCGCTTCCCTCACCCCCAGCCTTTGAGATTATCTTGTTTCCTCACCAGAGCTAAAGCCTTGTCATGTCTTTGCTGAGCATCCTTGGTTTTTCCGGGCTGGTGTGGAAGAGTCAGATTCTGTTTTTCTTCTTGTCTCTGGGTGTAATAATGCTTATCTTGGACATCAGCCCTCCAACCTTATTTCTTGATATGAATGCAGATGTCCCCAGAGCTATGATATACAGAAGAATCACTCACGTTGCTAAGTATGAGGGTTACCTGGTTCTTCAGCTGGTTTTCCTATAGAGGTCCATGGCCCACACTTTGAGAAATGCTATCTTAGAGCTTTCATTTTCCTCACTTCTCCCTATAGCTTTATTTTAGAGGGAAATGAATTTTACCTTAATGTAAACAAGATTTTTCCAATAATACCATCTATCCAAAAGAGAGAATGACCTGCTTTGGGAGGTATGGTACCTCTCGGTGTCCTGCACAAGGCTTTGATTTGGTTACATCCTGTCCCCCTTGCTCCATCTCTGGCTGCTCTTGTGTTCAGTCTCCTCACAATGCATCATCGTATTATTGCATAATTTGGCCTTCACCTATATCATTTCCACCACCTAGATTATGCTTCCCATTTTTTCCTACTCTATGTGTCCTTCAACTTCTGCCTTATGTCCTTCCTCTGAGAAGCCTTTCTTAACTACCTCAAGCTGTGGCACATTCCCCTGCTTCATGCTCCCCCAATACCATGTGCAAACCTGTGACCTAGCACCTGCCATAATGTGTGTTGCTTTCCTTTCTTGTCTTCCCCAAAAGACCAAGAACTCTTTGAGGTTCTCTCTGTGCAGTGTCCCTAGTAGGGAACGTGTGGTAGGCACTCAATGCATGTTTCTTGCATGAATTAATTGAGTGAGTGAAATGTGTTGTTAAAGTCAATAATTTTTAATGTATTTTTCAACACCATGGCTTTAAAATTCTGAAGCCAATTTATAGTATGCACTAAGCCTGTTATTTTCTGTTATTCTTCTTACTTTGGGCTATCCTCTATGATACATATTCTGGTTTCCTACTAAATTCAATGTGGGACATAATAATGAGAAAGCTAATTGTGAGTATAAAAAATAATCTTTTCCTCAAATACAGTGAAAACATAAGTCATTAGTTACCTAACATTACCTAATATTGATCTAATATATATCTAATGAAATAAAAGTCATACTCTGATCTGATATGTTTGACAATACTCTACAAATATGTATATACATTTTTTTTTTTTTTGAGACAGGGTCTTTCTTTGTCACCCAGACTGGAGTACAGTGGTGTGATCATAGCTTATTGCAACCTCCAATTTCCAGGCTTAAGCAATCCTCCTGGCTCAGTCTCCTGCTTAGCTGGGACTACAGGTGCATGCCACCACGCCTGGCTAAGTTTTTTAAAAATTTTTTTGTGGAGATGAGGTCTTGCTATATTGCTTAGGCTGGTCTCTAACTCCCGGGCTCAAGTGATCCTCACACCTCAGCCTCTGAAAGTGTTGAGATTACAGGCATGAGCCACCAAGCCAGACCTCTACAAATATTTGTCGAGCATCTGTTGTGTTCCAAGCATGATTTCTGGTGATGGCTGTGCTTACACTGAAATGGATGATCAACTTTTATTAGTTTGTTAAACATCCAACAGCATACTTGTTTACAATGTACCAGATACTAGAGGTACAAAGATGAAAACATATTCCATGCCCTTGAAATGCTCACAGTCTAATAGGCACACATATGCAAAAACAGGGAAATTCAATAAAATGAAGGGCACATGGATGAAGCTGGAAAGCTAAGAGGGATAGGTCATTGAAAGCCTCCTGGAGGAGGTGGTATTGAGTTGCAAACGAAGGGAGGTAGGTGAGCAAAGAGGGAGAGAAAAAGGTATCAGCAAGTTGGGAGTCACATAAGAACATGGTATATGCCCACAGCTTATACACAGCTCCTTGCACCTGTGTAGAGGGAACTGACTCAAATTCCTCTACAGAAATGGTTCTCAAATGGGGGTAATTTTGACCCCTAAGGGATATTTGGAAGTGTCTGGAGACATTTTTGTTGCCTCATCTGTATGGTGCTATGGACATCTAGTGGGAAGAGGCCAGGGTTGCTGCTAAGCATTCCACAATGCACAGACAGCCCTCACAACAAAGGGCATAGAAATGGCAATGTTTGTCAAGAAGTTGAGAAACCTAATTGTGCTACATCAGACAACACTACTGACTAATCAGAGACACAATACTCTATAAACATAATCATAGTAGTTTTTATAAAGACATTTTGACCAAAATATGGTCACTAAGGATAGCTGCTTTTTAGATGGTGCTAAGGTGGGAATATATGGAATGTGGTGAAGTATTAAAAAGTATGGGAAATCTAGTCATTTTAAATGAGAGGAATTCTTTTGTTATTTAAGGCACTTTTTTAGGCACTTGAAAGAGTGTACAGTGTCATGATTGAGAAAGTAGGCTCTGGACTTATTCAGGCCTGACTCTGATCTCTGATTCATAGATTAGTATGTATAATATAGATCTAATTGTTCAATTTCTCTAAGTCTTATTTTTTTCCTCATTACAAAATGAAGATGATAATATTACCTATTTCGTAAGTTTGTAAGGATAAAATGGGTTAGTGACTAATAAAGTATTTAACACAGCGCTTTCCATATGTTAAGTTCTTAATGAAAATCATGAGGCTATTAGTAGCATAACCACCATTTACTATTTCTTATTTATAAATAAATATTTCATCTGTAAAAACTTCTTTCATCTATACAACAGATAAGGGAATTATTATTATTGTTAGTTACCATTCCTCAGATAAGAAAACGAAAGCAAATAAGATTGACTGATTTTTCCAGAGTTTCAGAGCTAGTAAGAAGTAAACCTAAGATTCAAACTAGGGAATCTGGGCTGAGATACCATATTCTTAACTAGTAGGCTATGCTGCCTATCTAGTAAATTATTGATACATTTTAGTCATCAGTATTATTTTATTATACTTTTTTACAGGTTGATTTAAAAATCTCTAGTTCTATAAAACTTTTATATGTTTCCAATAGTTTTTCTATGTTTGTCAATATCAACAAAGATCTGGAAAATAGGAGTATCTTTTTAAAAAACTATATGTAATTTATGCTATAAATGATATTTTCAAATTTTACTTTATGATGTGGTTTTTCTATATCCATCTAGAGTTTTTTAAAAAAACCTGTTTGGAACTTCAGAAATATGCTCTTCTTTATTGTAGACTACATTTTTTTAAGTGAGCAAGGTGTCTTTTTATGTCCTCAGGTAATGAAATTATGAATATGTTCATTCTATTAGAATACATGTTATTGGAACAAAAGGAAAGATTTATGCATTAGTTTATTCATATGAGCATCTACTCCATGCAAGTAGACATTGTGTGTTTAGCTAAGTAAATGCACAATTATAGTACAGTGGGATAAATTCAATGGTAGAAGTCTTCACAAAGAGTAGAGACAAGGGTATCCAAGCTGGAAAAGGTTTCCTGGGAGGGATAAGTTTTGAGGAATGTATAAGAATTTACCTTAAATATACTTTGAGCTCTTTCCAGTCTATTTCACTCCTTTTAGACTTTCATTTACCAAGAAGTTTTCCTTGCAAGTTTTCTTCTTTTCCCAAAGAAATTCTCTGTCATTGTGGTCATCAATGAGCATCAAGGTGGTAAATCAATCATATTTATTAATAAGTTCATATTGTGGAGAGATAGGGAATAAAGATAGTAGATACATACACAGGGGCAATTAAGTTTATTTTACATAATAGATATGTTTATGAAGTGAGATAAAACTATATTTTAATCAATTGAGTCGTCTAAATGCAAGGCAGAGTTAACATCTAATAACTATACTGCATGTAGTAAATTGATCTATACCCTGGAGCAGAGTAATAAGAAATATAAGACTTGATTCCTACCTTCTAAGGGTTTAAATATAAAAGCAGAAATGGGATATATACTTATAAAATATTTATATAATAATTATGGGTGATTTATGCTCTTCCTTTAGCATCTAGCACAGTGCCTGCCATATTGTAGGTTCTCAAACATTATTGAATGAATAAATGTATGGGTGGCTAATACAAGATGCAGGTGTTCTGAGGGTTCAGAGAGGTGATGGGCCATTCTGGGCTGGAACAATAAGGGAAGATCTTAAGCTGGATCTTGAGAAGGACTTGTGTCTGAATAGGTGAAGGATGGGGTTAAAAATGAACAGGGGTAATTAACAGATTGACTTAGGTAGAAAAATGCTCTAAACTAGGATAAGATGAGAACGTAAGTTTAAATGGTATCAGATTGTCTATAAACACTTCTGTTAGACATAAGTTTAAAGAAAGGGACTGTGTCTTTTCATATTCCTTGCACAGAATCTGTCACATAGGATGTGCTCAACAAGTTTTTTTTTTCCTTTTTATTGTTTTGTTTACCTCTGCTAAATACCATTCAAAGTAAACAAGTATTTGTTGACTGCCTGACAGACAGACAGACAGACTGGTTGGCTAGCTGACTGACTAGTGGAAAACTTCAAAAGCTAGCTCTAAGAGCTTTCTCTTTAAGCAATGATAAAATTGATATTTTAGGAAAATTCAGCTGTGATTGGAGAATAGAATGTCAGATGTCATGGAGGAGAATCAAATATAATTAAGAAACTCTTGCAGATGACAGGAGGCAGAGAGAGAGAGAGAAATGGACAAATGAGTTGGGATGGAAATTAAAAAGAATGATGCTTTTAAGAGTTACTGTGAAGAAAGAATAGCTGAGTTAGGTGTCCCTTTACTCTGTCTCAGGTCAGGTTGCCTTGAGGCAGAACCTCAGATGGGGATTTTTGTGTAAAAGACTTACTGAGCTATGACTCTCAGTTGAAACATGTACAAGAGTAAGAAAGGGAGCCTAGAAACTGAGGAAAACATGTGGCCAAGGCATGTGTTCAGTCTAGCCCCGGTCTGGAATGTGAAAGACACCACAGAGCTGCCCCTCTTTGAGGCCAGGGGACTGGCTTTTGTTTCTTGAATCAGTCATTGGCTGTGGGCTGTCTACCTATGTAGCAGGAAGGAGATCATAACCTTGCAGGTATTTTCTGGCTAGGTTTCTTTTAGCCAAAGGCAATTCTCAGGAGAAGGGTGCAGCTGTGAGATGGTAGCAGCCAGGACTCACAGCAGCTGGGGTTTGGGTGCATTAGCCTGGTTAAAGGCACCTTGGCAGGACACCAACAGTATCTACTACACTCTGCTGTACAGTAAACCCTCTGTATTGGCA
Organism: Microcebus murinus; assembly: GCF_040939455.1. Lineage (NCBI taxonomy): Eukaryota > Metazoa > Chordata > Mammalia > Primates > Cheirogaleidae > Microcebus > Microcebus murinus. Next base: position 33,995,773 of record NC_134107.1, read on the forward strand.
GGATCCGCATTTGCGGATTCAATCAGCTGCATGTTGAAAATATTTAGAAAATCTGGAAAAAGCCTTCTTGCCAGAATAAAAGAAAAAAATAAAATAAATAAAATATTTTGAAAAAAGAACAATAAAAAATAATACAAATTAAAAATACAGTACAACAACTATTTACATAGCATTTACATTGTATTAGGTATTATAAGTAATCTAGAGATGATTTAAAGTATACAGGAGGATGTGTGTAGATTATATGCAAATAGTGCTTCATTTTATATAAAGGACTTTAGCATCTGCAGATTTTGGTATCCTCAGGGGATCCTGGAACCAATTCCCAGTGGATACCAAGGGACAACTGTAGTCTCTTCTTCATATAACACTCTTCTGGGAACCTTCCAATAACTTCCTATGACATTTAGAATAAAATCCAAACCCTTTATCTTGACCTGCACAATCTGGCCCCTTCCTACTTCTTTGGCTTTAACCACATATACTCTCTATCTAAACTTTATTTCTTTTTCTCAGACATGCCAGGCCCATTCTCACCTCAGAGACTTTGTACTTGGTTTTCATTCTGCCTGGAATACTCTTTCCCCAGATTTTCAAAACTAACTTCTTATCATGCAGGCCTCTCGATTCAGACATCATCTTTTCAGAGGGCCTTCCATTGTCAGTCTCTCCTGAAGAGGCTGTGAGCTGTACAAGTAGCCCTGTCCCTTCACAGCTGTCACCTTAGTGCCTTGATGTGTGAACACTCAATAAATATCATTGAATGAATGAGCAATTGGTTGAGGAGAAATGAATAAGCAGTAAGAATTCAAGTTCTCCCTGAGACAATAGATAACTGTGAAAGAAGTGGAAATAATGATAGAGATAAGAACTATGGAGGGACCCAGCATGGTGGCTCATGCCTGTAATCTTAACATTTTGGGAGGCAGAAGTGGGAGGATTGCTTGAAACCTGGAGTTCAAGACCAGCCTGGGAAAGCAAGACCCTGTCTCCACAAAAACAATTTTAAAAATTAACTGGGCATGGTGATGTGCACCTGGAGGAGGATCACATGAGCTCAGGAGTTTGAGGTTGCAATTAGCTATGATGACTCCACTGCAGTCTAGACTGGGCAACAGAGTGAGACGCTGTGTCAAAACAACAACAAAAATCCAAAACAAAACAAAACAAAACTGTGAAGGGTAAGTCCATTTGTGCAGAAAGATATTAAATTTTGCTTTAGTCATATTTAATTTGAGATAATGGCAGAACATTTATGGTGGAGGCAGATAGTATAGTGATTAGGCGCACAGTTTCTTGAACTAAATTCATATTCAGGCCGGGCGCGGTGGCTCACACCTGTAATCCTAGCACTCTGGGAGGCTGAGGCGGGCGGATTGTTTGAGGTCAGGAGTTCAAAACCAGCCTGAGCAAGAGCAAGACCCCGTCTCTACTATAAATAGAAAGAAATTAATTGGCTAACTAATATATAGAGAAAAAATTAGCCGGGCATGGTGGTGCATGCCTGTAGTCCCAGCTACTCGGGAGGCTGAGGCAGCAGGATTGCTTGAGCCCAGGAGTTTGAGGTTGCTGTGAGCTAGACTGACACCACTGCACTCACTCTAGCCTGGGCAACAAAGCAAGACCCTGTCTCAAAAAAATAAATAAATAAAATAAAATAAAATATAAATAAATAAATTCATATTCAGGACCACTGTATACCAGCTGCAAGATCTAGGGGAAGTTAGCTCCTATGTGCCTCAGTTTCCTCACCTGTAAATAAGGAAAATATTACCTATCTCATAAAGTTATTGAGAGGACAAAATGAACTAATAAATAAACAGTGTCTGGCTAATAGTAAGCACTGTTTTAGTGAAATTAAGGAGTTCTGTATATAGAGGAGACAGTGAACACCAGGGTGGGGTGAGTGAAACATATGAGACAAAATTTGAGGAGGCACCAGCTCCAAGGGTTGTGTGATAGCCCTGCTCAGGCTTCCTTAAATTTTATCTCATTGGCCCTTCACTCCCCTTCACCCTAGTTCCAGCCATCATTGAAGTAATCAAAGGGGAAAACTCTTTATGGGTAAGAGTCTCTAAATCTGGGCCTTGGTAGGAGTGGGTTTTTACTATTGCAAATCTCTGGATTGCTTCCCCATCCTTTGGTTGCTGCTTATCCTTTCCATCACTTACGTGACCAATTTCCTGCAGTCAGTGCACTTTGCTCAGATATTCTGAGTAGATTGTTTTCCTGGTTGATCCCTGGCTAATGTAACAATTAATATATTCTAGAGCTCCATAATAAATAATAGGATTTCAGGGAGGTAGGTGAAATAGCTAACATTTATGGTATAACTTCAGTATGTTAGGTACATTTACATACAAGATATTTAATCCTCAGCAGGTGGTGGAGTGATGTCCACTAGAGATCTTGTAGATGAAAAATCTGAAATTCAAGACAGTATAAAGCATCTAGGGTCACTACAAAACAGAGCTGGGATTCAAACCTAGTTTGAAGGTAGAGTTTATACCCTTTACACCAGGCATCCTCAAACTTTTTAAACAGGGGGCCAGTTCACTGTCCCCCAGACCGTTGGAGGGCCATTAGAGAGTGTGGCGCACATTCCACACATGCGCACCGTGGGCCTGGGACTAGGCTGCTAAGCAAGACAGGCAGCGGCGGCAAAAATGCCCCACGGACTGGATAAATGTCCTCGGTGGGCCCCATGTGGCCCGCAGGCCATAGTTTGAGGACGCCTGCTTTACACTATTCAAAGCATCTGGGGGCATCCAGATTGTGTGTAAACTCCCATTAAACTGCAAAAATTTGTTAGCTTTTTTTTTCTAGTGAGAGGTGTTTTTTTTATTTTCAGAGACCATGAGACTTCTTTCTTTCTTCTGTATTTATTGAGATGAAGTTTACATAATGTAAAATTAATAATATCAAAGTGAACAATTCAGTAGCATTTAGTATACTCACAATGTTATATACCATCACCTCTATCTAGTTCCAAAATATTTCTATCATTCCAAAATAAAACCCCTTACTCGTTAAGTTTCTCTCCATTCGCCCGTCCTCTCTGCTCCTGGCAATCATCCTTTACCTATTCTGGATATTTCATGTAAATGGAATTCTACAATATGCCCCCTTTTATGTCTGGCTTCTTTTACTTAGTATAATGTTTTCAAGGTTCATCCATATTGTAGCAAGTATCAGTACCTCATTCCTTTTTGTGCCTGAATAATATTCCATTATATGAATACATATTGTACCACATTTTGGCTATTGTGAATAGTGCTTCTGTGAACATGTATGTACATGTTTGGATATATTAAATATGTTTTGGATATATTAAATTTTTGTTTATTTTTTAATTTATTTTTTAGCCACCTGCTTGAGGATCTTTTGGATATATATGAACTTATTAACTTAGAGCTCATTTTTCTAATTCTAATTCCTATCAATTTCAGATTACAAAATAAAAAAATACAGTAACTAATTTCTGTTAAAAATATTTTTTCTTTTTGAAGCCTCATTACATCTGTAGCCTTATAATCAGGTTTTAATTTACTCTGCAAGTTTTGCTCCTCTTTCTGCCCACAGTACATATGTTTGTATGTGTGTATATGTGTGTGGGTGACCCAGAGAGAGAGAGAGAGAACAGAGGTGTTTTTTTGAACATGTGATATAGCCATTCTGAAACTTGAAGATGATTTACTACTACCGGTTGATGTTTCATGTTAATATTAGCAGATTTTATGTAAAGCACCATTTCTAGGTCAAAGAGACCAAGCTTTTTTCAAAAGTGCTAACACAGAAGGGTTATTTGGAAGTTTGGGCAAACAAATAAATGTAGCTATTTACAGTTATAGGTAAATAAAATTATGTTTCTTTCATTAGAACAAATAAGAGCAGATGAGGGAGGGATCATTGTATTTTGTAATTTTTATGAGAAGAAAACATCTAAAATAAATTGTATGCACAAATAAAATAAGCAACTCAGGTGAAAATTATTTATTTATGAAACAAAACCTCTTAAAGAGAAAAGAATGCTGACAGCAACTTAGTATGCAATATACTGCACTCCTGCTCTTATCTAACATTTTCAAAGTCATATACAGTAATTTAGTTGCACTCCCATTAGTATTAGTGTGAGCTTTGAAACTTAAATTCCTGCACACAGATTTGAAAATGTGTAGGTTAAAGTAAACTGTTAATGAAAAACTGTTTTTCACTTTAGTCAAATAGTTTAAATCTCTCACCAGAGATGTCCTAGAAGGCACCTTCATCCTAGTCATAGAAGAGTTATAGTGTAGGGTCACCATTTGGAGGTCATCACCTTTAAAGCAACATGGATAATAAACCATATTAGAGAGGAAAAAAAGTGTTTCCCAACCGTAAAGAACACAGAAGTTCAGGACCCATGTTGTTCAATAGTAAGCAAAGGACACTGGACCTTTGCAATGGACCCTTTCAGCTGTGTGCATCTGATCACTGATAGAGGCATGCTAAGGTGAATTTTAATTAGGACTAAATTGTGGTATTACTCTTTCATACCCTGAACATCTGTTCCCTTCAGAAATGATGATTTATGCAGGCTATCAGAGCAGACAGCTTGCTACAGCTTATGTCACGGTTAGTGGGAAGCTGGTGGTAGCATTTCAGAAAACCAGCATCTAAATGGAGACTGGCCAGTGTATATCATACAGGTAATAGGGGGAGGGAAGCATGATGTGTCCATTTTAAATTTTGAAGCCAAATATTGACTTGACTTTAAAAAAAATATCTTCTAGACCATCTGTTGTTAATGAAGAAAGTAACTTGGACAATGAATGGGTTGATGCTTCCTACTGTCAAAAGACGGAAAACCAAGCCTGTTCTTTCTACTAGAATGAAGAAACTTACTGAGAAGACCTCAGTCCGAATTCTGTTCTTTAAAAATGGCATGGGGCAGGATGGGCATGAGATTACAGTGGGAAAGGAAACAATGAAAAAGGTAATTTTGTATTAAATATTGAAGTATGAATTAAATTTCAAATTTTTGTAGCTTTTGAAATGTGTTTTGTCCTTCTAAATATCAATGTCAACTGATAACTGAAATATTAAGAAGGCATTATATAGAACTAAAAAATGTACCTGATTACAAGTCTGATTATTACACTAACACCATAAATTACCTTAGCAAAGCAACAATATTCCAGGGAATTATTTGGCTAACCTAGTTGGCCATTTACCTAATAAAAAGTTATGTTTATACTGGAGAAAACATTCTAATTAGTTATAATATTTTATAAGATATTTAGATGGAAGCCAGTCTAACTTTGCATCAAATCTTAAATCTGCCTGTTTTCTTTTAGAATAGTAATGAGACCTAAAAGCTCCCTTGCTCCTCAGAAGAATTATCAAAGTCCAAAATAACTAAAATTCAGTTTGATATAAATTTGATAAAATTCAGCATTCATATAAATTTTTGAAAACAAATCTGGATGGGCCTGAGAAAAATCATGAAACAATCATACAAACTTTATAAAAACAAAATTTGAAGTATTACTTATCATATAAATACATGGTTTTTTAGAAGGTACTTGTAATTTCCAGATCATCTTTGATATTAAAAAGTATGGAGGATTAATGAGAATTTGAAAAATATACACTTTTTCTTACAGATAAGGACTTTTTTTTTCTCGATCCCCAATGTGATAGCACAGATAAGGATTTTTCAACCAATCTTAAAGCAGCGTAATAATTATATAGTAACTAAAATTTATTAGGCATGTATGAGAGAGACAGTAAAACATAACCAAATATGTAGGTTTGCATCTTGGCTTCACCATTCACTAGCCATGAGACCTTGGACAACTTAGTTTCCCTGAGCCTCAATTTCTTCATCTAAAAAATGGGGATAACAATAGTGCCTATTTCATAGATTTGCTGTGAAGATTCAGTGTGATATTATTATGCATGGAGTCTAATGCCTGGCACACATAAAATTTCCAGTAAATGTTTTCTATTCTGATCTTTAAGACTCATAATATACATCTAATAGAAATTACTTTTCCTCCTAATGGGAAACAGTTATTATAAAATCAAAATCAAAATAATTTTGTTATACCAGACTATTTCAAATTGCATGTTGCTTGGAACAGGTGAATAGTTGACTAGATATTAGAAATTTTATCAAAATATATATTTCTTAATTTACTTATTTTTATGGTTGTTTTATAACCACTACTGGGTAAGAACATTTACCAAGGAGCTAAGAATCCTGGGTTTTGTTTCCTTCTTCTCTGCAGATTTGTATTATGAGTAAAATGAGGGATATTACACACCAGAGCAAATTGCTAAGACAAGTTGTGACATCTTCCTTGGAGATTTTGAAAAATAGGGAAGATGGACATATTGCTTGGATTGTTAAAATGCAGTCATTCTTGTCTATAGAAGCTAGGTTAGATAACCTCTTGAGTTCACTTCAGTTCAATCTTTGTAATTCTATGCCTCAATGGTAAAATTGGGGTAATAGTTACTCTTACAGATTATATGTTCTCAGATGAAAGGTTGAGTATAAATAAAAATGTCACTGCTATTTTGCTTTTTGTCTCTAGAGAGCAATTTATTTAAAACTGAATGATCAAGGCAGTCTTTCGCTTATTTTTTCTTTTTACAATTTGTAGAATTTAAAGAATTTTCATAATTTATGAAACTCACCATAGAACATGATATAGTAGTAAATGTATTTGTAATATTTGCCTGAATATCACCTTATGAGGTAAGATAGTAGGTAACAAAATGCTGATCTTGGGTGTTGATAAGAACTTTTCGGAAGAGAAAAAGAGAACTAGCTAATTATTTTGTAAATAAAATTTAAATTTTGGAAGCTTTGTTGATAATCATAGGATAATGCCCTATTTGTAGATTAAATATCAAATCAGCAATGGAAATAAGGAAGTAGCATAGTCATAGGAGAAACACAAATTATTTTCCCTTTTATGATAAAATATTAGGAATGTTAGCTATTTTTAGATTACTACAAAGTAATATAAAACTGAAGTAGAATGTAAAGGACTCTAATATGGTGAAGGTTATTGCATTAGAGTAAGGAGAGAATTATTGAGGATGTGTGGCAAAATCAGGTAGTTAAAGCATGAAAGTCCTTTATGCACTCAGAATAGATCTGAGGGGGAATGACTGTATTTTAATCATCAGTGGAAAATCAGAAGGAAATCCACTTATTTATTTTAGAAAGTAATTAAGTTTGATATGAGGGTGAAAATGATATATTTCTTCACAAAACTCTGGAATACCAGAACTATAGCACATCCCTTTGAAATTTGAATCTGATGGTTTCAGAATGACTTGACATGGCTTTAATAATCACATGGCACTTGCTGCTATAGGGTATAGTCTAAATGTATATTCATGGGTATATTCAAAAAAGGTATTAAGAAAAATTTGTGGGTATAAGATACCAAATGAATGGGAAATGGAAAATGTCTGCTATGGATAGATGCTTTAAGGTTAGCACTGTAGTGGATAAGTTTTATTGTTGCCCAATACATCTCTTGGATTCATTGTCAGAGAAGTGGTATTAAGCCGTGTGGATTATATTATTATCCAGGATATCATTTCCTTCATGAAAAATGTTTTTTATTCTCAACAGTTAATAATTATTTATTATTTGTTTTTCTTTGGTTTTCCATATACTGTTACTAACATGCAATTATAGTGGTGAAGAAAATGATGAAAAAGATAATGAAATGAATGAAACAAAAAGACCCCTGTCTTCTTCCTCCAGTTTGAACTGGTTGTTCTCTATGACCTCTATCCTGGGATCTCTCTTCACCATCCCTGGGGATTATTGTTCCCCCTTTCCGGTGTTGGATGGCTTTTTCCTACTTCCTTAGTTTGCCTGTATTATTTACTCTATTGTGCACATATTCTAGAGCAGGCGTCCTCAAACTGTAGCCTGTAGGCCACATGCAGGTGTTTTTGCCCATTTGTTTTTTATTTCAAAATCAGATATGTGCAGTGTGCATAGGAATTTGTTCATAGATTTTTTTTAACTATAGTATAGCCCTCCAACGGTCTGAGGGACAGTGAACTGGCCCCCTGTTTAAAAAGTTTGAGGGCCCCTGTCTAGATGCTTCTCAAAAAAGAGAACATGGAAGGTAAATGTTTTGAGATCTTGGGAAGTAATGTTTTCCTACAAATATTAAAGGTATTGCTCCATTGATTCTTATTTCTAGTGTTGCTGTTGAGAAGCCTGATACTTACTGATTATTTATCATTTGTAAGTGACACAAAGGATGAAACATTTAGAATCATCTCTTTATTGAGAGTGTTCCAAATTTTCCAAGATGTGCTGGATACTCAGGGTATCTTCTCAGTCTGAAAAGTCTCATATTTTCTTCCTATCTCAATTGATCATTTTACCTGGTCTCTTGGAATTTATACACTGTAATTTGGAAAACAGTGTTAGGTTATTTGAATGAGAACAGAATACTTTCTTCTATCACCTGGAAGCCTCATATACTTAACTGCAGGCAAAGTATGGTCCACAGAACATCTGCATCAGAATCTTCTAGGCTTTGTGTTAAAAATTCAGACTCTGGAACCCCACTTCAAGCCTATTGAGGAATCACTAAGCATGGTGCCTAGGAATCTGAATTTCAACAAGTGTCTCCAACTGATTCTTAGTCTCACTAAAGTTTAAGAACTCTTGTTCCAGTGTTGTAAAACTTCAAACTTATTAATTGATGGAAATCTTCATAGACTTCTTTTTTGCTTGTTCTCCTATACATCTCATGTGATTTAAGAGAAAGAAAATAACTTGTGAGACAGAAAAAAGAGGTTGCAAGAAATTAGATAACTAGTTGATAGATTAGAATGAGTGTAAGAAGTTCAGTAATCAGGAAATGGGAAACATCTAAAAATTGTCAGAAAGTGAGTAATCTATGTGTAGCAAATCTGGTTTAGAAAAAATAAATACTCCTTTCCTTTTTGTATGTAAACATATTTCATCATAATTACTTTTCCCTATTATTACTGAAAAACCACATACATATTGAAGAAATTACTCGTATATAACTATCAGGGTACAAGTAAATAATAGACTTTATCAGATGCCTTTAAACCAGTGGAAAATCCAGACTTCTATGATTTTTTACCATTCGTTAATTTGCAAAATAACTCAATATGCCTAAACCAAAAAAAAAAAAAAAGAAAAAAAATTTTCAAGTTTAAGAAAGGCCCAATTCAATTGAAAAAATACAATATTTTCACATAAATAGTGTAAGATTGTGGAATGTTCACACACAAATCAGTAACTATACCGGCAGAGATTTTCTCAATGTTTGGGTAAAATAATTTTAAGAACATTTTAAGAAATTAAAAAAGGAGCACCTGGAGTAATGAAATTTGATTAAGGATGCTCTACATGGATTTCGACAGGGGAGGTCATGCATAATTAGTATGTTGGAACTTCTTTAAAGAGCTTTTTGTGAAATATGAGGAAAAGTCCATTGATATTATTATTATGTAAAAATTAGTCTAACTTTTTTACATAACGAATTAATATGTGATTAAAAACATAAAAGCAGATTTTTTAAAAAAAATATGGAATTTGATGATATAGTCAAGAGGCTATGAATAGCCAACTGTCTGCTCTTAATGTGAATTTCTACAGTTATACAATTGGGTTATTTTAGAACATTGTAAGTGTTTAGTAGTACACATTTTTTTCTTGAATAAAATCCTAGAAAAACAAAAATGTGAATTTCCTTAATGGAAATAAAAACAAATGAGAGGCCGGGCGCGGTGGCTCACGCCTGTAATCCTAGCACTCTGGGAGGCCGAGGCGGGCGGATTGCTCAAGGTAGGGAGTTCGAAACCAGCCTGAGCGAGACCCCGTCTCTACTAAAAAAATAGAAAGAAATTAATTGACCAACTAAAAGTATATATACAAAAAATTAGCCGGGCATGGTGGTGCATGCCTGTAGTCCCAGCTACTCGGGAGGCTGAGGCAGGAGGATCGCTTGAGCCCAGGAGTTTGAGGTTGCTGTGAGCTAGGCTGACGCCACGGCACTCACTCTAGCCTGGGCAACAAAAAGTGAGACTCTGTCTCAAAAAAAAAAAAAAAAAAAATGAGAACTTTCAGCCTAAATATTTATTTACTTTAATGATGATAGTTAAGGACAGTTCTTAATATTATTTATGGGCAGGTTAAAACATAAACATGATATTAAACCTGAAAAGGTAAAATTTATTTCTGTTTTTGTATTAAAGTTATTTAATAGTTTTTATGTATACATTTCATATTTTTAGTACATTTTAATTGCTAAGAACAGATAAAATTAATGGCTAAATTGAAGGGTTTCTTAGTTTGGTCTTCATATATAATTTACCATTAAAGTATCTTTGATGAACTTAATCTAGTTTCTGGACATTAGAATCACAGATTTTTATAAAATCAGCTAGTGCAGGGGTCCTCAAACTTTTTAAACAGGGGGCCAGTTCACTGTCCCTCAGACCGTTGGAGGGCCATTGGAGAGTGTGGCGCACATTCCACACATTCGCATTGTGGGCCTGGGACTAGGCTGCTAAGCAGGACAGGCAGCAGCGGCAAAACACCAGGCGGGGCGGATAAATGTCCTCCGCAGGCCCCATGTAGCCCGCGGGGCCATAGTTTGAGGACCCCTGATCTAGTGAAACAACTCAGAAATCTGAGATGTTAAGAAGTTAACTGCTATATTCAAAGTGGATTATTTGGATCCTAGCACTCTGGGAGGCCGAGGCAGGAGGATCACTCAAGGTCAGGAGTTTGAAACCAGCCTAAGCAAGAATGAGACCCCCATCTCTACTAAAAAAAAAAAAAAATAGAAATTAATTGGCCAACTAAAACTATATATAGAAAAAATTAGCCAGGCATGGTGGTGCATGGCTATAGTCCCAACTACTTGGGAGGCTGAGGCAGAAGGATCGCTTGAGCCCAGGAGTTTGAGGTTGCTGTAAGCTAGGCTAACACCATGGCACTATAGCCCAGGCAACAGAGTGAGACTCTGTCCCAAAAAAAAAAAAAAAAAAGTCAAAGTGGATTATTTGGGATAGCTATGACTAGAACCCATTCTCTGATTTTAAGAGGAATATTTGTGTGGTAGCTCGGGCCTGTAGTCCCAGTAGGGATTCAGGAGGCTGAGGCAGGAGGATCGCTTGAACCCAGGAGTTCGAGGTTACAGTGAGCTATGATCCTGCCACTGCACTCCAGGCTAGGAGTGATAGAAAAGAGCAATATTTTTTTCATTATTCAAAACTACCATGAGTATACTTTTTCTTATATTTTAATTCATAATGTGCCCTCAGTTAAGAATGATTTAACATATAAATAAAATTTAAAAACATAAGACATCTATTTCCAGTCATATCAACAGTAACTAGTATCAGACTAGTCACTTAATTCTCAACAACTGAAAACCTGTGTAAAATATATAAGATAACTATTTTTAGATATTAGACAACAAGAAGTACCAGATATAATGCTTGAGAGAACAGGGAAAGTTGAAGTGAGTCCTACAATTTACCCCATCATTATACCTGGAGGCAATTTTTGGACTGTAGGAGAGAGAGAGAGAGAGAGAGAGAGAGAGAGAGAGAGAGAGAGAGAGAGAGAGAGAGAGAGAATAAATATACAAGAGAAGTACAGTGGTCTCAATAAGCTGAAGAGAAAGACATAGAAGTTCTGAGAGGCTAAAGTGGCTAGAAATTTGCACAGCAATGCCACAAAAGAGAGAGCTGTTTGTGGAATATACCCAAAGTTTGCATAAGCATCCCCTTGTGTCTTTGGCTGATTATTAAGTTGCTTATGCATTGAGTGAACTCCACAAGGCCTGGCACAAATAGCTACTAGGGAAAGAACAGCTAATTAGGATGTAAAAGGCAAGTGACTATGGGAGTATGTGCAGGATAGAGTGGCATTTGCATTCTGACTGGTGGAAGGGGAGAGATCTTGTTGAAATTGTGAGGCATTCATGAAGATTCTAGAAAAGATAATTTATATATAGGAGAAAAATTGATCAATAGAAACAGACCCCAAAATAAAGTGAACAGAAAAAGACATTTAAAAATCTATTATAAATATGTTCAAGTAATTAAATAAAAACAATTCCAAGATAAATGGAAACTAAAAATAGAACCAATTGAACTGAGGTAGTGGCAACCCCAAAGTGGTAGACTACGTAACCATATCACTTATGTGGTGGCCATTCCATGAGCTGAAAACTCTGTACCAGATGTGCCTGGGAGTAGAGGTGATTCCCAGAACAGTAAACGGTAGATTAAACTGAAAATATTGTGGAATATCTTTTCCCAAGTGTGTGTCAAGAAGATTCGAGTTTTACAGCATAATGATTTTAAATTTTAGTATCAGAAGAGTTCTCCATAACCTAAGCTGTAAGGAATTAACAAAATGTGAGTTGTGTAAGTAATTATTTTAAGCTTAACAGGTACAGATTAGTAGAAATGCTATTTTAATTAACCTTAATATTACAGCAAGATGGCACCATTAAGTATTTTTCATTATGAACTATGTGAATTACCTTACAAGTAGAAGCTTCATTTCAGGGCTTTTGACAGAGACTTACATTGATACTAATTCATACCATTGATAATTTACTGTGAGAAAATGATTACTAAAGAATGGCATTGCTTAAACACTGCAAGGATTTTTCATTCTGCAAGTAGGAAGGAATGAGTGTTGATGTATTACTAATTTTTGGTATCTGATTTTCTAATGTAAGTTTTTTTTTTTTTGTTTTTTTTTTTTGAGACAGAGTCTCGCTTTCTTGCCTAGGCTAGAGTGAGTGCCGTGGCGTCAGCCTAGCTCACAGCAACCTCAAACTCCTGGGCTCAAGCGATCCTCCTGCCTCAGCCTCCCGAGTAGCTGGGACTACAGGCACGAGCCACCATGCCCGGCTGATTTTTATATATATATTAGTTGGCCAATTAATTTCTTTCTATTTTTATGGTAGAGACGGGGTCTCGCTCAGGCTGGTTTTGAACTCCTGACCTTGAGCAATCCGCCCGCCTCGGCCTCCCAGAGTGCTAGGATTACAGGCGTGAGCCACCGCGCCCGGCCTCTAATGTAAGTTTTTAAACACATTTAATTCTTAAAACTTGGCTTGTACAAACATTTTTAATGATGTTTTAGTTAAATGAAAAGAGAAATTTTTGATTTATAAAGTGGAGTTATTAGATTTTTTAAAGACTTGGAGGCAGCAATGTTGGAAAGAATATATGGCTGGGTCTGGTGGCTTACACCTGCTAATCCCAGCACTTTGGGTGACTGAGGCAGGAGGATCTCTTGTGGCCAGGAGTTCAAGACCAGCCCGGGCAACATAGCAAGATCCAATCTCTAAAAAAAATTTTTAAAATAGCCTGGCATGGTGCATGTGCCTGTAGTCCCAGCTAATTGGGAGGCTGAGGTGGAAGGATACCTTGAGCGCAAGAGTTCAAGGCTGTAATGAGCTATGATTGCATCACTGCACTTCCAGCCTGGATGACAAAGTGAGACCCTGTCTAAAAAAAAAAAGTGAACTTTTGGTTGAAGTAAATGGGACTATTTTCAAATAGTTCATATTTTCACTTAGTTTAATTGTTAAAGTATATGGAGGCTATTTAGATATTTGAACTTTCACTAGTAACTAGGTAATATAATTTGTACCAAAGGAGTTCATTGTACTTATAAATAAATACAGTAATAGCTTTATAATATGAAGAAATTGAGAACTGAACATAAAGAATGGAAAGGAAAAGAATTTGGGGAATGTAAAGAGGAGACTATCTCTTGCTTAGTGTCTGTGGGACCAACTGTAGAGTCTTAATAGTATTCAGAGATGTTTGGCTAAGGAGGAATTTATACTGAATTGTCACCCTTGAGTATTTCTGATAGTGAGAGTGGTGGTGGTGGCAAAGATTATGTAAAAACATAATCTTTGGGCACAAAGTCACATGGAAGAAAGTGACCAATATGAGGATTCTGCTAGTCAGACACAAACTGTTAATTACTTGGAGTATCAAAAAAGAAAAACAGGATGGATTTCTTGCCATTGTCAGTCAATGTGTTCCACTCTGCTTTTCTGTTTCAAGCCACAGACAAAACTCGTTTGTTTTCCTGCTACTTTTCTCTTATATTTTATTTTATTTTATTTTATTTTATTTTATTTTATTTTATTTTATTTTATTTTATTTTATTTTATTTTATTTTATTTTATTTTATTTTTTGACAGAGTCTCACTTTGTTGCCCAGGCTAGAGTGAGTGCCGTGGCGTCAGCCTGGCTCACAGCAACCTCGATCTCCTGGGCTCAGCGATCCTACTGCCTCAGCCTCCCGAGTAGCTGGGACTACAGGCATGCGCCACCATGCCCGGCTAATTTTTTGTACATATTTTTAGTTGGTCAATTAATTTCTTTCTATTTTTGGTAGAGACGGGGTCTCGCTCAGGCTGGTTTCGAACTCCTGACCTTGAGCGATCCGCCCGCCTCGGCCTCCCAGAGTGCTAGGATTACAGGCGTGAGCCACCGCGCCCGGCCCTCTCTTATATTTTAAACACTGCTTTTCAAGCATCTTTAGTAAAGGTTTCAATCCATCCGATGGTAGTCCTAGGTAAACTTGTGTGCAATAGTCACTAAAGAAATTGATCCAAGGGAGTGGAAGAGATGGCAGGGAGAGAAACATTTAGAGAGTCACAGGGTTATTACCTTACACATGGGCAAGAGGGCTGGAGAAAGATAGGAACAGTGATATTAGAGCAACTATTTCAAGTTAGGGAGCATTATTATGAAGACACATGCATGGCATTTGTCAGGACATGAACTCTTGCATTTATACACTCCAAATAGGCAGAGTAGAGGTCCATGGACTTGTTCTACTTGACAGTGTTTACAGTCACTTGTAAAGTACATTGAGAATACTGTGTTATTTAACTAGGTAAAACATTGATGTTGTGAATGATCTTTTCCTCATAAATTAAAGAGTTCAAAATTATTCCCATAATGTTATTAATAATGAACAAGTATGCTTTCTTGATTTCGAGAAAAACAGCAGCAATACATAGTTTCTGAAGAATTGCCCAACACTTGGGATTGTGGCTAGTGTGCAGAAGACCCATACAACCTTGTGAATGCCCATGGAAGTATGGCACATGGGAACATTATTAGTCATGGATTGGAGTAAAGACTGAGAACCTCTGATTTAGATAGCCCAATAAAGGCCAATTTGTTAAATTAAATTTGTCTGCTAAATATTTGCTGTTTAAAATTCAACACATCTTTTGATACAGCAAGTAGATAAACAAAATCAGTCACAGTGTTTGAAAGTTGTTCTCTAGACTGAAAGTACAACTCTCCTCTGTATAAACATTAACTCTTTAAATATGTCCATTGTCACAAGACAAATGAACTGGTTGAGATAGCACTAGGATTATGGGCTCCAATTATAAAGTAGACATATAAGTAGGCAAAAATGGAGATGGGGTAATATCAGCAATTGAAAGATGGTTTAAGCAATTGAAAGATGTTCTTTTTACTATATTGATAATCATATAATTAACATTGTCCTTCAGTAATAGTTCTGGTTATGGGAAAGCAATATTATAGCTATGAGTAGTAAAAATGAATGACAGAATGCTTTCAACTTGGATTTGGCATATCTTTTTTAATTTTAGATAAATATAGTGAGTTTCATGTTTTGGGAATCACTTCTGAAAACCTAGTAACAACCTGCCTCAGATTACCTGAGACTTCCCCAACCCCTCTGTTCCTTCAATTTTCCTCACTTCACAAGTAGAACTTTCTTTCCAACTCATGCATGTTTAAATCTTCCCTGAAGTTAGAAAGATGACTGTCACAGAAAGTTCAAAGAGATACATGTAAAATAACAAGAACAGGTCAAGATATAAAAATATTGAAAAAAGAGCATATTAGAAACCATTAGTGGTAAAGTCATTGAAACTCATACTCTTGGAAAACCTTGACACATAATTATTAAGTCCAGTTTTTAGTTATTAAGGTGAGCAGTGATCAGACTATATTTACAATTTATTTTAGGATATTTGGAAAGAATTTAAAAGCTAAAAAAGTACCTTAAAATCTAATTTAAAAAGTAATATCCGGCTGGGCGCAGTGGCTCATGCCTATAATCCTAGCACTCTGGGAGGCTAAGGCTTGCAGATGGTTTGAGCGCAGGAGTTCGAGACCAGCCTGAGCAAGAGTGAGACCCCGTCTCTACCAAAATAGAAAAAATTAGCCGGGCATGGTGGCATATGCCTGTAGTTCCAGCTACTCAGGAGGCTGAGGCAGGAGGATTGCTTGAGCACAGGAGTTTGAGGTTGCTGTGAGCTAGGCTGACGCTAGCCGGGGCAACAGAGTGAGACTGTCTCAAAAAAAAAAAATAATAATAATATCTTTACATTATAAAATAAATGGAAAATATACAAAGAAGCAAGAATAATATAAAACTCTCTCAGAGTTCTAAAATTCTATCATTTATTAAAGAATGGGTAACCACTAATTTTCTTTCTTTTTCTCTTTCTTGTCAATGCTTATGTGTGTGTGTGTGTGTGTGTGTGTGTGTTTGTTTTAAAGTACAGTTGGGATCCAACACTTTTAACTGCTTTTTCATTTCATATATTAGAAAATTTTATAAATTTTATTAAGTTTTATTTTATAATATAATTTTAATAGCTATATAGTATAGAAAGGACTTTAAATGTATATTCAATTTAACCAGAACTTACCATAATAAATTATTTATCCTGTGTAGGTTTTAGATACTTGTACAATGAGAATGAATCTAAATTCGCCAGCCAGATACCTTTATGATTTGTATGGCAGAAAAATTGAAGATATTTCAAAAGGTAAGTAGCCAATATTTTGTAAACCAAGTGATAACATTTTGAAAGACATTTGTATAATTCTGTTTTTACTTTAAACATTTAAAAGGAAACATATAATAAAGCAGAGTTTATAACATGGATATATATGATATTCTTATACAAAGGGAAATCATGAAAGGGCTTTAAGGTTTTAGGAATCTTTTATTTTAGTGTAAGTTTGGATTTTTAAAAAAATTGATGGGCATTTTAATCTTAGGAAAGCATAACTAATTAAATAAAAGTAATTAATCCATTTTTATAATTTAATAGCCAATTTCTTTTTCTTATTTTTTTTGAGTTTTTATTTTATTCCAATAGATTTAGGGGTACAAATGGTTTTCAGTTACATGAATGCATTGCGTAGTAGTGAAGTCTGGGCTTTTAGTGTATCCATCACCCAAAAAATGTGCATTGTACCCAATAGATAATTTTTATCCCTCATTCCCATCTTATCCTACCCTGTTTTTGAGTCTCCAATATCCATTTTATACCAACTCTGTATGCCTCTGTGTAGCCATAGCTTAGCTGCCACTTATAAATGAGAACATATAGTATTTAGTTTTTTGTTCCAGAGTTACTTAGAGTAATGGTATCCAGTTCTATCCAAGTTATTGCAAAAAACATAATTGAATTCTTTTTTATGGCTGAGTAGTATTCCATGGTATAAATATATATATACCACATTTTCTTTATCTACTCATTGGTTGGTGGGCACTTAGGTTGATTCTGTATCTTTGCAATTGTGAATTGTGCTGCAATAAACATGAATGCATGTGTCTTTTTGATATAATGACTTCTTTTCCTTCATGTAGATACCCAGTATTGAGATAGCTAGATCAAATGATGGGTCTACTTTTAGTTCTCTGAGAAACCTCTATACTCTTTTCCCTAGAGGTTATACTCATTTGCATTCCTACCAACAGTATATAAGAGTTCCCTTTTCACTGCATCCATGTCAATATCAATTATTTTCTGACTTTTTAATAATGGCCATTCTTACTGGGTTAAGATGATATCTCACTGTAGTTTTAATTTTAATAGCTAATTTGTATAAGATACAGCTTTCTAAAGAGAAAAATGAGAAATTGTGCTACTGTATGATCAGATAGAGATTTAAAAAATGTTTTGGTCAACTTCTAGAGGTTATTCAAAAGTTAAGAAATGTCACAAATATATCACATTAGATATAGATGAGTTTGGAAGCACTAGGAAGAACTCCAACAACCCCTTACTCTACTAAATTACTAATTTCATGGTATAAATGCTCCTACCTTGGCTGATCTCAAGTTAGCATTGAATATAGAGTTGTAGGGGGGGAATGTTTTAAGTCACTGAAAGCAGAGTTTGGGGAAGAGATGAGAACAATTAGTTTTCATGGACTAGTAGGAACTGGCTCCAGCACATCATTGTCACTCCAAGTATACATCCTTTATCATGGAATTGTCAGATTTGGAATTAATTTGACAATAGAAAAAATCACATACTAGGTACTTGATTTATCAATTCTGCTAGTACATAGTATTTATTCTGGGCCAGGCACTATTCTAAACTCATCACAAATATTAACTCACTTACTTCTTAGAAAAACCATATTAATTGCTTAGAAACTATGTTAATTATTTAGAGTATTAAAAAAAGAAAACAAGGATGGTTTTCATGCTAATGTTAGGCAATGTGTTCCACTCTTTTGTCTCCAGCCATAGATGAAACTCGAGTTTCTTCTCCTGATACTTCTCTCTCCTATTTTGAACTTTGCTTTTCAAGAATCTTTAGTAAAGGTTTCAGTTCCTATTTACTGCAGTAACTGAGATACACAAAAGTTAGGTAATTTGTTGAAGGTCACACAACTAGCAAGTGGTAGAGTTGGGATTCAAACGTAGGCAGTCTAGCTCCAGGATCAGCACTTTTAACCATTGTACTTTGTGTTCTCTTTCTCTCTTGCTTTCTCTCTCCTTCTTTCTCTTTCTCTGTCTCTCTCTCTCTTGCTCACCTAGCCCCTCATCTATCACAGCATTGTATTTGTTTTCCTAATACATTCAATATAGGCTGTAATTTTTTTATTACTTTGTTACTCTTTGTGTGTGTGCACCTCTCCAGTCAAGCTACAAACTTCTAGGAATAGAGACCATAATACACTCAATAACTAGTACTTGGATGTATGATATAATTTTATATCACTCTCCCACATGATCTGTCTTTTGACCAGAATGTAACATACATGAGGGCAAGAACAGAGACTAACTTTGTTATAATAGTAGTAATTAGCACAGTGCCTGGGATGTAATTTGACACTCATAATAGCGTGAATGAGTTAAACTGTCTACTCTTACACATTCAGTTGCTTCCAATGTTACACTATTAAAATGAACTCATGTTCAGACAAAAAATGTTATGAAATGTGCTTTAAAACAATTTCATTGTATATCTTGTCAAAAGATGAGATATCCACATAATATCTCTAAAGGTTCTGTTTTGTTAGTACCTAAGAACAAAAATACCATGAATTCCACATTTGTGAATTTAAATATGCTATTGGGATGATCCTATCACTTCATCTAAACTGTAACTCCATGTTTGAGGAGGGCCAAGATAATAAATAACATGCCTTTAGCTGCAGGACTAGGTTTAGACAACCAGAGTGATTTTGGGTGTGGCTACACTATATATTTCAATTTTTTTTCTCAATTTTCTCACTTGTACTGTATAAAAGCAGACTATTTCCTTGACTTATCATACTTAATTAATACTTATTAAAAACTGTAACATTTTGATACTTATGATTTGTAACTCAAATTTTTTGGCTAAGGATTATAATATGCATATTTAGAAAGTATATTTTTCTTGCCATTTTTAATGTTTCTATAAGATATGATAATTATTTGTCATTTTAGTAAGAGTTTCCTTCTGATGATTTCAAACCTCCTATAGATGCCCACCCTTTATCTAGAAGGATTAGATAAAGTTATTTACCTGTAAAGCATATGTAATGCAAGGAATTCTTCCTTTGGTCTTTTTTGGGGGTGGTAAGAGTATTATTCTTAAAGTTGATTTCTTCCTTTCTTGCATTTTTGTCACCTCTTCCATTGTACTAGATAACATTTTCCTTATGATCGACAGTATTTTATAATTACTTTTAAATTTGCATTAATAAAAAAATAATCAACACATTTTTTAAGACCCTATTTAGCCTTGAATTATTTCCAGGCCACCTGGAATTAAAAATTATATTCGAGTAAACTGATAGAATTGAAACTATAAAGAACCTTGATTAAGATGAAAGATTTATATTTCGAAAGTTGATTTTCCTCTATCCCAAATACAGTATAACAGAATTACTTATCAAAACAGAAAATCACTGACTCTGAGGCATACTTCATGGATGCCAGAGGCATCATCATTCCTCATGCTTCACATGTTCCAGAAATGTGCTATTATCCCATTTTAATGCATGCCTTGCCCTGTGTTTTTGCATACTTATAAAAGCACATGCCAGCTGAAATTAGCCTATGCAGCTACTAACCTGTGGAAGCATTACAAGTTCACTGGACTTAAAATACTTAAAAGAGCTAATCCTGTTGGAGGAACTTCCAGTCTATAGCACCCTAGTCACTTAACATTAGGTTTTTAAATTTCTTTTTTCTTTGTTTGTTATTACAATTTTGTGCATCAAATGATTGAGATCCCTAAATTTTTATGTTTGATGGTCTTCCTTTTGAACCTCAACTTGGGAAAGGTCAAGTATTATGTGAAGGCTATCTTTTAATTTAAATAAATCAACACTGATACTCTTGATTTGATGTATGACTTTTTTGCTTGCTTTGAATCAGGTAAGAAAAAATCATTTAATATTGTCCAATGTTAAGATCATGGAAATTAATTTATACTTATAAACACAGATTAGAAGTGTAATTGTACAAAGGACTAAAAGCAACAAATACACAAAGTAAAAATTTTTGTCCTGTTGCTTCTTTTTTGGAATTAGATATAGTTTCAAATTTCCTCCTGCCCTATGAGAAATGAGCACTTTGACATGACATTAAACTACTTTTGCTTTGAAAAATCTAGTAAAACCTTTGAAAAACTTATCAGGTTTAGATTTCTAAACCGTAAAAGATTTTAATAAGGAAACTTATGTTGGTTCACATGGAAAAGTTATTTTGTTATGACTCCTATGTAGAGCTATCCTTTCTATAGTAGAAGAATATAACTACTTTGTGTAGATACTGTATTCCTTAGATGGTCAACGTGCTAGTACATAATACAGCTATTCCTTGGTATCTGTGGAGGATTGATTACAGGATCCTCCATACCAAAATCCATGGATGCTCAAGTCCCTTATATAAACCAGAGTAGTATTTGCATATAACCTATGTATATCCTCATGTGTACTTTAAATCATCTCTAGATTACTTAAAATACCTAATACAATGTAAATGCTATGTAAAGAATTGTTACAGTGTATTATTTTTAAAATTTGTATTGTTGTGTTATTTTTTATTTTTTGAATATTTTCCATCTGAGCTTGTTTGAATGTAGGGATGTGGGACCTGCAGATAGAGAGGGCTGACTGTATGCTTGATAAATGCATTCTGCAAAATCACAACCACCAAAATAACAGTTATGGTAAAAATAAGGTTGAGGAAGACTATTCAAAATCACCTTTAAAACCACAACAGTAGCTAAAATAATAATTAACTTAACAGATAATGTAAACAGCCTGGGCAAGCATCTTAGAGTGCTGCTTCAGAGAATGTTAAAGCTGCACAAGAGTAATAGCGTGTGAGACAATGCAGATGGAAGTGAAGTGGAAGTTCGAGGCAGTGGGGCTTCTTTTAAGAATAACACAGGAGGAAATAAAACTCCCACAGTCAGTGAGTCATGTAAGGCCAGGGGTGCACCTTTCTGGGATGGGAACTCCAGTACAGCAGCCAAGCTAAGGGCTTTTTAGACTGCTAAAGGACAGAATTTTATTCCTACTCTTTTGGTTTCTTTTTCTTAGGAAAAAGCATATATTCATTACTCAAACTTCCATATTATTTTGACATTATTCCCCTATTCACTAATCTTATATGAGCTATTTGATGTTATAGAAGCATTTAACAGTAGCAGACAGATGTAGATAGTATCCAATTTTGAGGGAGTTGTTTGATAACACCCCCATTCATCCTAAAATCCCACAAATTTGATGTCTAAATTTCTTTGTCTTAATTATTGCATTACAGTGAACCAGAGGAGTCACTCACTCTCTTGAGGGAAGAAGAGATCCTCAGTCTCTTAGGACCTTTATGAGGCTGCTAGTCCAATAACCATGCTCTGCTCCTTTGTGGATCCTTCTAGATCATAGTGGGTAGTATTACATTTACCCTAGTGGTTCTGAAGTGAGTTAGAATAGTACATTAGTTAAATTGACTCCAAGGCCATTCTGTGACACACCAAATATTCACTTTCTATTCCATTTTCCACCACAAGTTATGCCCAGTAAAACTGTCCAAAATAGCTATATATTTTCTGACATGTTCTTAGAGATTTGATAGTGAGATTAAATATAGAATTAACATATTTCAATCATAAAATTCCAATAAGATACAGACACCCCAAATTAGAATGTTGACCTTTGCCCATTATCAACTTTTGTGGAGAAATTAAAATTCAAAGAATAAAAGTCCAAAGAAATTAAAATCCAGAATTAAGTCCATACAGAATTGAATTTCAAAATCAATTTAGCTTACTTTTGTGAGTTAAAATTCAATCAAAGTTCAAACTCCTCAAGTTTAAGTGAAAAGAAATTAAAGTTCTAATTTTTATTCTTCCCAGTGTTAGCCAGATGGCTTCTGGATGCCTGATTTGAGCTGGGATGTCTCCAGCAGTTACCGTCTGGGCTCCTGGAGTGGGTGTCATCCCTCAGGACCTCAGAAGTTGAATTAGGTCTATGCCAACATTTTCATGTGCCTTGCTTCCAACCAAACAAAATGATTATCAAACATCAACACCACACTCAGCACATTGAAAACAGTAACCAGTCCAAGTAAATGTGTCTATTTCATGCAAAATAATGTTTCTAGGACCCTATATTTGGCATAATCTAGACCCACATGACTGACTGTTGCCAAAGACCATAGCAGAGACTATGTGAAGGAAGGCAGGAAGAGAAAATGTTCTTCATATCAGTATTTCCAAGATGCCAGTCAGTCTATGCTGTTGACCAGGGTCTATGACCTGTGATATAATTTGCTGAGAAGCAATCTCCTACTAAGGCATTAATTATGGCATCATGTATTTACAGTATCTTGATGGAAAAATTGACCAGTGCACACTGTCTCGTGTTTCAAAGAGATTACCTAAAATGTTGGTTAAGTGCTCTGATTTTAGAACCAGAATTCAAATTCCAGTTATGCTACTTACTGTATAACCTTGGTCAGGTTACTTATCTTCTTGGAGAGTCAGTTTCCTTAACTCTAAAATAGGAATTATATTGTTTACCTTGATAGGTTGTTGTAAGGATTAAATGAATTATATGTAGAGTCCTTAGAACAAGTATCTGACCCTTGGTAAACGTTGTATAAAATTAACTATCATCATTATTACTGTTAATATTATTCTCAAAGAGGGTTCTAAAAGAGTTCTATTCTTGCAACATTTGGAAATTTGCATTGGTGACAGCACCAGTCAAAAAGATGTATTTGAGGTATCGTTTTTCCTTTTTAAAGTATTACAGATATCTTAATATTCTTGATTTTTTCTGAGTCTGTGCTTCTGGATCCCATGTAGAGCTGAGGGTGGTCACTGTCTAGGGGTATAGCATCCACCTTCTTTTAGGAGTGGTGTTTTCAATCCTGGATCACAATGCTGCTGTGAGAGCCTCTGCTTATGGAATTATTTAAGCTAAGAAACCTACTTCAGGGGACAACTTCCCCCTCATCTCCACATTAGTTCCAATTGGAGAAAACTTTTGGTGGATTTCCAAGCTGAAGCAGCTATTTATGTTTCTGAGGCTTATTACGTAAGACCCCAGTGAGGACCAACACTACTGCCAGAGACAAGACATGGTATTTCCTCAGGGTTTGAATGCTCCTGGTCTTGAGTTAATGTTTCTCTGTCACTTCATTTTCTGCAATATTTAATATTTGCCTCTGGCATTTGCCACTACTGTTATACCTGTTTCTTTCAGAAAAGTTCCCTTTTCTAAGATGCTTAGGGTTAGTGTTGTTTGCCATAGTTGGGTACTTTCTTTCTTTTATTTTTCCTTTGTTTTCTGTTCCATACCTGTATTTTTCTAATATATGTCTCTAGATATTTTTCTTGCAGATTCTTTCATAGTGAGATATGTGAAGTCAATAAGTTCTAAGTTTGTCAATAGAAGCTCTTGTTCAAACCAGTCTTACCTATTTTCACTTCTCTGAGTTAAATAATCCTACTCAGGATGCACTCCCCGACAGTCTAACATCTAATTCAGATATGGACTCCTTGATATATTATTGTTCTTCATGGATCCCCTGTAATATAATTCATCTTGCCATTGACTTTCCTTAATCTTAGGCCCATAAATTTTTAGAGATCATCTAATACTTTTTCTTAAGTATTTTATGCTAATCTTCCTCTCCAGTTTGTCCAGATTTTGTAAATTCTTTGTGTAATTGTCCTGTCCTCAAAAGAGATTCCCCTATTGCTTACTACAAATTTATTTGTAATGTGAATACCAATTCTTCAAAGTATTCAGGATTCTATCTCCTCTGAGTGATTGTTCTAAGTCTACTCACCAAGATCCTATTTTTATTCTTCTGTTAGGTTTCACTGGGCCCCAGTTACTGTTTCTGATTTTGTAACAAATGAAATATTTTTTCCTTTTATATTAACCTCTTTAAGAATAGTTAGACTTGAATTTACCTCCTGTACCTGGCCTTCAGGATCTCTGTTTCTCTTTTTCATATCTGCTGCCAGGGTGGGCTATTTTCCAGGTGTTTTGCAATGACTTGGGCCTCCCCTTATACCAAGACTAAAATGTCCTAGGGTGGGGGTGGAGGTTGCATCGAGAGGGTTTAAAAAAAAAGAACTCTTATGCTCAGAAACATAAAGACAAACAACTCAATTAAAAAATGGGCAAATGGCTGGGCGTGGTGGCTCACGCCTGTAATCCTAGCACTCTGGGAGGCTGAGGCGGGCGGATTGCTCAAGGTCAGGAGTTCGAAACCAGCCTGAGCAAGAGCGAGAGCCCGTCTCTACTATAAATAGAAATAAATTAATTGGCCAACTAATATATATATAGAAAAAATTAGCCGAGCATGGTGGCGCATGCCTGTAGTCCCAGCTACTTGGGAGGCTGAGGCAGGAGGATCGCTTGAGCCCAGGAGTTTGAGGTTGCTGTAAGCTAGGCTGACGCCAGGGCACTCACTCTAGCCTGGGCAACAAAGTGAGACTCTGTCTCAAAAAAAAAAAAAAAAAATGGGCAAATGACCTGAATAGACAGACATTTTTCTGAAGAAGATATACAAATGGCAACATCCTTACTTATTAGGGAAATGCAAAGCAAAACCACAATGAAGTAGCATTTCACATATACTAGGATGGGTATAATAAAACACATGCACACACATACACACACAAAATAACAAGTGTTGGTGAGGAAGTGGAGAAATTGGAACCCTCATACATTCTTGGAAATGAAAAATGCTGCAGCCACTTTGGAGAACAATTTGGCAGTTCTTCCAAAAGATAAACAGAATTATCACATGGCCCTGCAATTCTACTCCTAAGTATACATGCAAGGCTCTGCATTTACGCTTCTAGATATTTATACTTAAGAATTAAAAACAGGTATTCATGTTTTTAATTTTTATAAAGTTTTATAGTTTAATATGCAATATATATAATAGCCAATATATATATTATAACAGCACTATACATGATAGTTAAAAAGTGGAAGCCAAATGTCCATGAATGGATGACTATAGAAACAAATTGCGGTATAAACAGGATAGATGTTATTCAGCCATGAGAAGGAATGAAGTACTGATAATGCTACAGTGTGGATGAGCTTGGAAATATTATGCTTACCGTAAGAAGCCAGACACAAAAGGTTATAATTTGTATGATTCCATTTATTTGAAACATCCAAAGTGAATGAATGTAGAGAGACAGAATAGTAGAGAGACAGAATGCAGATTGGTATATGCCAAGACCTGGGGGAATAGGGATCTGGGGAGAGACTGCTTAATGTGTAAGTGGTTTTACACATTAAAATGGGAATGTTTTGGAACTGTATAGAGGTAGTGGTTGCATATTTTGAATCTACTAAATGCCACTGAGTTGTTCACTTTAAAATGGTTGGTTTTATGTTATGTGAATTTCATCTTAATAAATTATTAAAAAAAAAATAAAAGACAAGTAGAGCAGAACTGATTTGCCCTAGTTGTCACAGCCAAGGTCACCCTAGCTCAGTTGACAGCCAGTTGATTCCAAGACATGTGAGCAAGTCCAGCCAAGACCAGCAGAATCACTAGGCTGATTTGCAGACTCATGAACTAAATACATGCTTATTGTTTTATACCATTGAGTTTTGAGGTGGTTGTTGAGCAGCATTACTATGGCTATACATACCAAATGCAGTTAGCTATTTGTACTTCACAAATATCGTCATATATTCTTTTTTCACTGGTTAGACATCTAAACTCTATTCCTAAATCTTAGTGCTTTGCATTATCAAGAAGTAATCTCCCTAAAATATCCCTTAATTTTTATTTTAGCTCAAAACTTTACATGTCAGTATAATCTCCATACTCTGTATCTTGACATTCAAGAACCTTCATTATGTAATCTTACCCAGTCCATCCAATCACCTGTAACTCACAACATGGGCCTTTTGTTGTAGCTAGATAACTAGATAAGTCCTTTCATGTTCCAGATAGTGCAGTGACTTGTTTGGTGCCCAGGTTCCTTACCTTTGTTTATGCCATTTTATGTCCATTTGGAATGATCTTCCTATTCTCCATCTATTCAAAGTTCAGTGATTTGTGTGTCAGGATATATTATGTTATTTGTGGTAATATGTGAATCCAAAACTCTTAGTGTGGTATTTTGCTATAGAACTCTCAGTGCCTTATACAAAGGCATTTTTTACTCATGCTACATGTCTTTGTGGATTGACTATAGCTGCACTAGTATATGTCAAAGCAAGGCACATGCCATCTCCTTAATTCAACAGTGTGAGGATGTATAACCCTTCCATGGGAAAAGCATTGCAAGTTACATGGCTAAATCTGATTTGAATAGGTGGGAAGTATAATTTTCAGAAAGGGGCAGCAACTATTTTGAATAATAATGGAATATACTACATCATCTCTTATCCAAAATATGTATTAGTTATATATTGCTGTGTAACAAACTACCCCAAAATTTAGCAGCTTAAAGCAACAAACATGTATTATTTCTCAAGTTTTGTGGGTCAGGAATTCAGGCATGGCTTAGCTGGGCTCTCCAACTCTGTGTCTCTCTCAAGGCTTTATTGAGGTATCAGCCTGCAAAGTTTTAAAATATTATTTAAATCTTACTTTATTTTGTTTACTAATTCCTCCTTTTCATAACTTCATTTGATTCTTTCTGTACCATATGCCATAAAATTTGCTTATCTAGTATTTCTGTTTTGTGTATGGTACTTATCTCTAAAGAGAGATTTTTGTCTTATACGTTTAAAAAACCTCCAAAAGTCTCCTAATATCTATCATGGAACTGGGCATATAGTAGATCCTCAAAAGATTAACATTCAAATAAATAACTTTTAAGTATTGTCTTTGTGTTATAGTTCCTAAAACATAGTAAGAGATGAAAATACTTTTAAATGAGTGAATTAGTTAAAATTCCAAACAATTCTTTGTTGAATTAAATTTGCAATGAATTACTCACTATTAACTACTTTTTGTTGCTAGTTCTCACTGATACTAATGATTCAGTGATCATTCATTCGTATTTTGCTATATTCTATAAAACTTTAAAAAGTAGAAGATTCTCATTTATTGATGTATAATGAGGTATACAAACAAATGATGACTGTCTTATCCAATGTTTCAGAATTGTGTTGTTGATTGATTTTCTTTTGCTCTCAACATCAGAAAGATCTTTGGTGACCAAAATCTCACTTTGTTCGTGAATCTCTTTTAAATGATCTGCAATATGTGTCCATCCATCTCCTGCTTGTCCCACTTCTGACAGCTATAATTTCTTTTTTTAAAAATCTGTTTTATAGCTAACTGAAATCTATTTTTTTAAACATTTATCACTGGCACTGAAATTAATTTCTAGTCTATGGCTTCCTTTTATATATTTAATGTGTATCATTTAAATCTTTTCCAAGTTAAATATTCCTAGTCTCTCCAAATATTTATCTGGCCCTTCATTACCTTAATCAGTCTTCTCTGTTCTTTCTAGTTTTTCCAGTATTCCTCTTTGTGGGGCCCTAAATTATACAAAATTTTCCAGGTCAATCAATGATGAGTAAAGCTCTACCTCCTATTTTTGCTTCAGGTCATTATGTAACCTACAATTGCATTATTATTCCTATTAGACACATCATATCATTGACCTATATTGGACTTCTATTAATAGTCAACTAAAGCCCCTATTTTTTTTTCAATTTGCTTTTAAGCTATGTTTCCCTTATCCTGCACTTGTGCTGCTGACTGTTTAGATGGGAGAACAGTACTTTATGCATTGATTCTTACTAAAATCTTACTTATAAGCTTTTTGTTTAGTAGTTTAGCTTGTCAAGATCTTTCAGATATTTAATGTCACCCAGGGATTAATAGTTTCTCCCATCTTTGTTTTCAATTGTAAATTTGTTATGAATACCAATTTTATCCTGTGTAAGTTATTGATAAAAATATTGACTAGGCCATGGTTAGGGACAGACATTGTTAGCATGCTAATAGATTCCTTGTGTCAGATTATATTAATCCTCCATGGATATGGTTGTTCATTTGGTTATGAGTCTACAAGTTCACTTATCTCCAACTTAGACACAAGTATTTTAATTACACTACTCTACTAACACTATTAAAAAATGTGTTAACACTAACACTATTAAAAATTACATTACTAACACTATTTAAAAAATGATTTTAGTTTGTCATAACTTGTATACTGAACCAATGCTTACATCTTTATCATGGCCTAAATGGCCTTCATGATTTTCCCTTCCTGCCCAAATTCTCTGTTTTTACTTAGTATTAATGGCCCCTTCCACTGTGCACTCAAGTCATTTTGTTTCTGTTCCACAAACGTTCCTTCATGCCCCATCTGTTTCCTCTGCTTGGAATCTCTTACCCTATATCTTCCCTGCAAGCTATTGCCTATTCATTTTAAGGTCTTACTTTAAATACTGCTTCTGGAAAACTTCCTGATATTGTCTTGCTCCTATTCCCCTTTCCTCTCTTGTCTAATATGGTGTATTTACTAGGGTTCCCCATATAAATGGAACCTGTTTTTCTCTCTCTCTCTCTCCCTCCTTCTTCCTTCCTCCTCCTCCTCCTTCTTCCTCTCCTCTCCTCTCCTCTCCTCTCCTCTCCTCTCCTCTCCTCTCCTCTCCTCTCCTCTCCTCTCCTCTCCTCTCTTCTCTTCCTTCACCCCCCCTCTCATTTATTTTAAGGAATTGGTTCATGTGATTATGGAGGCTGAGAAGCCCCAAGCTCTGCAGTTGGCAAGTTGGAGACTCAGGAGACCTGTGTATAGTTAAAGTCCAAGTTACTCAGCTTTTTTGTGCTATTTAGGTCTTTACTCAATTGAATGAGACCCATGCACATTAGGGAGGGCAATCTGTTTTACTCAGTCTACTGATTCAAATGTTTGTCTCATTCAGAAACACCCTCACAGACATGCCCAGAATATTGTTCAGCCAAATGTCTGGGTACCCTGTGGTCCTATCAAGTTGATACATAAAAATAGGCATTATAGATGGGTATCCCTGTTACATCCATAGCCCCCTGTATATAGTAATTACCACAACTAATTAATAAAATTTCTTGGTAAATTATTTGTTTAATGTCTGTCTTTCATCTAGACTACGTGAGGATGAAGATTTTTTAATCTTGTCTGTATTTCATGTTTAGCCCAGGACTAAATAATATAGAGTAGACTTTGTGAAATAGTATTAAACTTATGGTTGCTGCCCTTATTTGGACAGCATTGCACTTGAATTCCTTTTGATGTAAGTGGAAAATTCTGGCACTGAGAGAGTCTAGTCAAAATGCTTCCTTCTTTTTTGCCTAATACAACCTTTGTATATCTAATACTGCTCCTGTTCTGCCGAATGTGGAATTCTACAATAGTCCAGACAGTCTGGGCCTTGGAAATGGCATTGCTAAGAGTGGGTAACTCAGAATGGTATAGCCTGCAGCCTACAGTCAAGCCATACAGGGACAACGTGTGTGTGTGTGTGTGTGTGTGTGTGTGTGTGTGTGTGTGTGTGTGTTCATTCTGATTCTGAAAGTTTATGAATAAAATTTCTGCTTTAGAATTACGTATATTTGCTTCTCTGCATCCTTGAGTCCCTTACCCATTTACTCTTATTTCTCAAAATTTATGAAATGTAAAAAGTTAAGTCTCTTGCTAAAGAAGGATGTCAAGTGCTGGCAGTAATTTATCAACCTCTTAACTCTAGCGCAAGAATTGGTATATACAAAGGCAGCAACTTAAGAGCCCCATTGTGATAGAAAGATGCTCAGAAAAAATCTTTAGACCTTGAAACTGTGCTTTCTGTGACTTGCTTGGTTCCAGGGTTTCTTCAAATATTCTCAGAGTCTTTTAGTGACTTCCAGGCACAGGCTTGGATGGATGTTGCTTGGATCAAAAACAAAGGGTTATGTAATCACTGATTTATATTTTTATTATTCATCTACACAACATATTAAGAATTTTGTTAAGGCTTGGTTTTTTAAAAAAATGGTTTTTTTTTTCGTGGTAGTTGGAGACCTTCCATTATAATTGGATCACTGTCATCTTTTATTAAATATGTGAATGCAGAATTATGTGATATGAGCATGCACAAAGCAATCTAATCTACTCATAGACTCTTTAATATCTATCAGAAATTCCCTTTTGAAGTCTAAAACATAGGCTTTCTTTTATCTTCATGAAGATATGATCATCGCTCCTAGGTTTTGTTGGGGTAAACTTGTTTTAGTACTTCGTGTAATCTTTTAACCAAATCCTTGCTCTTTCCCCCTTCTCCTTGAGTTTATCTTCTATCTTCTAGTTTTTATGTCTCTTATTTTTCAGTCTTTGAACTGTAAAACCCGAAACCCTACTCTGATTCTAATGACTGGTCCCTGATCCCAGAAGTTAATTATAAAATACATTGTAATAAGTTAAACTGTCAATGAAAACAAACAGCCTAATTGTTACTACCTGGTCTAAAACAATTTCTTACAAAGCTCTCTGTGTATAAGTTATATAAAAGAGCATGACTCAGCAGAGATTGTTTTTCTTCCTCCTGTTACTGAAAGCTTGCCATGTATTCTTGAGTCCACATCAGAAGAATGAGAACAAGTGGTTTGAGAAGGAAAGAGAAATTTATTAATTTGTCAGCAAATGAGGAGAATGGAGACTCCTATCTGAAATGTCATCATCCTTAATAATAAGCAGAAATACAGAGCTTTTAAAGGGTGTGTTCTCAACTTCAGGCAATTGCTGTTCAAATACAGTTGATCATCCTGATTGTCCCATCTCTATCCCATTTCTGCTGAAGACAATCCTGTGACCTCTGTTCAGGACCTCCCTCTGCCAGGTCCAGAGCTGAGCCATGTCCTGTAGCATGCAGAACAAAAGACATTCCCCTGTCCCTCCCCAGATGGCTGGCGTGAGGCAGGGATGCAGATCCTAGTTCTCAAAAAGATTAAAAAGTTTCTAAAGAGACAAAAACCATTTTTGTTGTTTTCTTTCAGGCCATTCCCTCCATTACATATTCTCCACTGTCAATATTTCCCTTTCATATCTATGGAAGGAGGGCTTACTATTCTGTTACACTCCTAAGAGTTTTTAGAAGAGAGAAGGAATAGTAGACAAAAATATTTAACATGCTAATAATAGAGGATTCTACTTTTGTGAAACAAACATGGAGAAATAAATGTCAAAGGGAACCCTCCGTTATAATTGTTGAAACTATTAAGACTTTTTTTGTCTGCCACATTTAAAATATAAATCTCTCATGACATATATATTTACATCCTAAATAAAATATATAAATGTAAGTAATATGTTGACTTAGCATTTGCTTTCAAGGAGACCAAACTGCTTTAACCACATTAACTGACTCCTAGGTCTTTCTGAATTAGGTATGCTTATTCTGGGTATTAGTGTTGTGCCTAACTTTGAGTCCTAAAAAGAAAAAAAAAAAGAAAAAAGAAAAGCATTAGCTACGTTTTTAGATTTGCATTAGATTAGTGTGACTGTACAATGTAACAGAATTTTGAGATATTTTACAATTAGCTTGCTTTTGAATGTTATTTACATATGTAAGTGATTTGTATAGTTGATTTTGTTCCTAAATTTTACTATTTTTTTTGTTACATTTTTTCTGACTAGGTCAAGTTAATTTGTATGTCATTTAATCCCATTTGGGTTAAACTTTCTGGGATAGTAATATAAATAAAAAAAATAATAATCTAAAATAACATGTCAGTTATTACAGAAAGTAATTATATAATGACATTTCTAAAGGACATTACTTCTTGCTTTTGTTAGATTTATTTATTGAATTCTGTGCATTATATTTTCTAAAACTAACTCTAAGATAATACTTTAAATTTTTGTACAGAGCTTTAAAGTTTACAAAAGCATGTCATACATATTTAATTTTATGTATGATCATTGTCACATAAAAATCGACTAGGTATAGTTAATTCTCAATATTTCATTAAGTAATCTTAAATTCTATGTATACCAGTCTAATTATTTTACATCATTAATAAATATAAAACATTTTAGATGTCTAAGAAATCGAGTTCACAAGATACTTGTATTTTCAAAAACACACACACTATTACTTTTGTTGAGGCTAAAAGAAAGATTCAGACAATAGAATCCCAGCTTATTTCTACTTGTATAAATCAAGTCATTTAAATAAATGAATTGTGTATGCTGACCTGTTCTACCAGTGTGCTACTGGGGATGTATGAAAAAAAGATGTGCATAGTGGTGGAAGTAGAAAGAGGCATAAAGCGTATTGGAAAACTACCAAATGTCCCCTGCAAATGGGCCCTATTCAGAATCAGTAAGCGTATGATGAGTGAAGTGGTTTTGAATATCGCCTTTAGATTCCATGCTGTTACAAGGCCAGCCCTGAACATGGCAACTCTTATTTCCACACACAGTACCTCTTCACTCTCAATTTAACCCCAAAATCTGATGAACCCATTACTCCATACTTGATTTCATGGAACAAGGAGTAGATATAGTTACAAATGATCAATCACAAGCCGTGAACCAAAGCAGCAAGGCATTAACAATTCACACCATTTCGGTCCACTTGCTCAAGCAGAAGATGTGCCAGCATATTTAATGCACAGCTACTTCGTTCAGTTTCAGAAAAAAACATGACTCAGCCTGTATTTTCAAAATGGAGGGGACTTCCTAAGATTTCATACTTCCTAAGCCCCAATGTCAATGTTCACCCACACATCAGCAATTAAAATAACCAGGTGTCCTGTAAAGGTCATAATGTCTAAATTAAATTTTACTCAGGTAAAAACAATATGACCTATGAAATTCTTCCCTTTAATGCATCACTATTGTGTTTGATCCTATCATACAAATCAATGTCTCTTACAGCAGTATTATAACACTGTAGATCCCACAGGCAATATGCCGTCAGTTTAATAGGATCACTGAAAAACTAAAGCAGCTGTGAAAGATTGCTCTAAGTATAGCAATCGTGTGCTTGTCATTTTGTTCAGTGGAGGAAAAATCCAAATTTGGGTAGGCATCGGTATTTAAGAAAACGGCTGCTAAATCTTTTCTCATAAGTACCTTAGGGACAATAAGATTTGACATATAGCATGTAAACAAAAATACACAGCAGCTGTTAGTTTAGTTTTGTTTGAATAAAAATATGCCGATATAAATCAAGCAACATAGGAGACAGTATGCTCTCTGTCATTCAATCTTCCCAGCAGATCATGCTTTTGAGTGGCGTCTGCTGGTTGATTTGGGACCAGGAGTTTTCCAACTATTACCTAAAGCTGAATAGGGAGCATTAAAATACACGTATACCTTGGCACTAGCTCAAACTCTTTGCAGGCATATGTCCTGGCCTAGGAAGCAGTTACATCTTAGTATCCTTTAAGAACTTACTTTGTTTTGACCAAAAAAGGCTTTTAGATTAATTTAATTTTAAAAAATAAATTCTAATTGAATCGGTGGGACATTTCCGAATGTCTTATTGTATTTCTAAATGATGTCTTGCTAGCAATAACTTATGATTTTGGAGGCTGAAATCCACAGCTACTGACAAAGAGCATATAGAATTTTCTTTATAGGTAACTGAGCTCTGGGCAGTTACTGCTCAGAGCTCTGCTCTTTTCTTTCATGGTCTCATGTACTCTGAAATGTGAAAATTGCAATATTATGTAAATTATGGTTCTGGATATTTAATTGGCATGAATTTTAATTTTGAATTGGAAGCAGATTATTAAACCCTTTGATTATTTCCTGTGTGTCTTGAAAATGTATGATTAAAAAGTCCTGATCTTTTTAGCTTTCCATAGTATATTCAAATGGAATATGCAAAGTAGCTCTTTTAATGTAAGATGTAGCTTTTCTAGAGGGATATATATATTCTCTAGGTACAGATCTTCACAGAATATATTCCAGTATAAATCTAATTGATAAGTTTGATTAGCTTTGTGGTTTCTCTTTAGAGGGACTTTTGACTCTTAGTCATGAACTGTTCCCATCATATATCCAAGTAAGTTCAAGCTTCTTATCACTGATGAAATGGTATTATTATAAGGCCCTCTTGAAGGCTGAACAGTTTATTTTCTTATTTATCATTTGAACTCATTATCTGGAATTCTTAGAGGGAATTACCTTTATTATTTAAAATAGTTATTTAGACAGAAATCTCTAATATTACTGCTCTGTTATTTAAATTTTATTTTATGCCTTTTCTTATAGAAGCATGATTTACAATGGGGTAGGATAAAGTACAAAAGGGTTTTCCGCAGACTTTTTAAAATACCTACCTCTGGCCTTTTCTTGTCTGGTTAGTGTTTCATTGCCAAATCTTATGGTTTTCTTTTTATATTTATTTTCCTCTTTAGTCATCAAAATAATTTTATAAGGAAAATTAAAATAAAACAATTACATATTTCCTAAATGTGCTTTGAAATTCTAGTATATACATGCTCATTTATTATATTTTGATCAAATTTTTATTAAGCTATAGAAAGTTACAGTTTCCAAATGACTGTCGATAGTTGTATTCATGGTCCTAAAATTTATCTAAAAGACTGTCCACAGTATATCTGCAGTATCATTTGTTCATCCTGTAGACACTGAGCATTACTTTTACCAAACTAAAAAACACCATCACCTTAAACCCAAAAGGGTTCAGGATTTACTGGAAGATGAAAGTGGGAGAGGAGAATATACAGATTAATACAAATAATATGGAAAAAATAAAACTATAAAAAATCTTATAGGAAACATAGAGGAGGGAGGAATTAACTCTGCCTAAATAATTTAGGATATTTTACCAGAGATGGTAACATTTGATATGAGCTGTGAAGGACAAGAATATATTAACAAGTGGAAAAAAGGAGGAAGAAATGCAAAGAAAATGGAACAGCATGAGTGAAAAGGTATCAATTAATAGTTATGAAATTAATATAGCTACTAATTTTGGTCATATAATCTATTTGCCTGTGATGCTCAGTATTAGCTCTGTCCAGTGAAGTTACTCTTTTGGGCTCACATGATCTATCAACATCTTCAGTTTTAGCTCTAAACTCATTGAAATTATTGAATTAATTTTCAATTTGCCTTATAGTCATAATTTGAGATTAAACAAAAGGGATAAAAAGTAATCATTCACATAACTTTTTACCTTTCCAGTGGTGGAAATGATCCCAATGGGGTGATCTCATTTGACTAATGTATGCATAATTGATAAATTTAGGGGATGATTAATTTCCAAACTATTTATCTAATATGATTGTTGAGGGCTTACTTAATGAAAATACTGAAAACACAAAAAAGCAAAGTGCTTGTCACAATCATGTAAATAGGAGAAACTAGGTAGAATACCTGTAATAAAGGCCTTCCAAATATGAAGAAATGTTTTTGTATTGTTAGGCACACAAATATTAAAGGAATAGAAGATAACCTTCTTGACTGAAGCAATATTTCTAAATAGCAGTTTGAAGAAAAAGAAGCACATGGTTTGGAAGGACAGAAAATAATATCTGAGTTCATTCCATGGGCATCTTTTTTCATTTAGTATATACCATGGGCTTTGCTAGCTTGTAGCAACATCTAGGTTTATGCTCTTTCCAAAAGCTGAAGCATGTCTATTGACCTCTTTAAATAATTGTCCTATTTCTTGCATATATTTATGTAATAGCCTTCTTTATAAGAATAAAGTTTTGTTTCAGAAAAGGAGAAAAGAGAAATCTACATAAAAGAGATAAAACCATTGGTTAAGAAACCTTACAAGCTATTATTTTATATAGAATATTATGAATACCCACTAAAACACTTAACAAAATAATTCACACCCATTGAAATCTGTAGTTGGGGTTGAAAAGTCCCTCTTTTTTTTTAAATCAATTATTTAATTATATTTTAGAAGTACATTTTAGGCTAAGGCTTCTTTTTTAATGGAGATTTCTTTAACTGCTTAATGCATTTTATTTTTTCAATATAATTTATTAGGCTGATTTATACTTCCTTTCCAAGTACTTAGGCATATCATTTTCTTATGTTTTCTGTACCTTCCTAGTTAGTGGAAACATTGTTTGTTCTTGGAGTGTGCTTTGTCTTCCTTTTCAAGAAGATCATCAAAGTTACTAGTTTGCAGCTTCCAAAGAAAGGGCCTTCTAATCCCTAGTTCAGAGGCTAACCTTTATTAGTGCTCTCGTGGTTATAATGAGGACCCTGCTTCCAGCAGGGAGATTCTGGAATACTGAACAGATTATTCAACAAGTTCAGAGCAGATTCTGAAGTCCCTTATAAAACCTGCTTGTGAATACTGCTTTCTTTGCTTTGCTGTTTCTGGTTTCCATAGTATTCCTAATTATATAAGTCATGTGGAACTGGGAGCTGTTTTCCATCCAATATCAATTCTGACACTGCTTACATTGTGGTATAATTTCAATTTTTTTTCTAAGCTGGCTTTTTTTCTTAAATTCTTATGGAGAGTACAAACTCTGATAAAAGAGTTTTGTTAGAAGATCTAGTAAATGCTTTTTTGGAATCCCTTGGGCTGACATAAAGAATCTGAAAGTTATTTTGTGACAAGCATAAATGAATAAAACTGGAGAATATGATAAAATTTTCTCAGGTTTAAATTCAAGATTGACTCCAGGATGTAAGTCATTCAAATTTATCACCTACTTCTCAGTTTTTTTAACTTTATTTCAATTTAACACCTCTTTATGTCGTGCCTTTCAATGCTCAAAAAGTATACTAGGTTCAATGTGTGTACCAATTAAAGGTGTATAAATTAAAATCTAATACATAGTAATAGATGGATGTTGTAGCAATAAGCAAAGTGCTGCTGATTTTCAAGCTGGCTTTCCTTAGAAAAAATTATAATCAAGATTGATTTATATTATACATTTTTTTAAAGATTTAAGAGTTATAATTCTGAAAATAAGTTGCTTTCTCATTTAGTTTTTATCTTTTATATCTATTCCTATGTTTTTTTTTAAAGTTTGAGGCATTTGTAATGATAAAACTTATACCAAAAAGTAGTTGCTCTAAGAGAGTATAAAAATGAGATTGATAGGTGAACTTCAGGAATTAGTTTCTCAAGCTAGATGGATGAATTTTATGCACACATCTGACAAGTAAATAGTCATTGAGTTGTAATTTCCTTTAAACTTTATTTATACTGTAGTAGTAGAAAATCTTAAACTCTATTTTCAGCATTCTCCTTAATGTTGAGTATATTAGACAGACTTTAAATTGTGCTTTGGTAGAGAGTTGTGGAACTTAGTGCCATAAAATGTATAACTTTTTTACTACAAGCAGAATTTAGCAGAATACCAGTAGCAAAGGCCATTTGCATAACTCAGCCTCTCAGCAGCTCAGCTGAACCTAATTGTAATTCAATTTCCAGATTGCTATGCTAGGCATCTCTGCATAAAATATGCAACATATAACATAACCAATGGCAAGGACTCTTTTCTTTTCTGGTGATCTACTTAATTCTTTTTTGTAGTAGAAATATGTACCATGATAAGGTAGCGAAGACATATAGCTATTTCATATGTTTATGTTTGTGTCACATGTATACATGTTAAATCATGATCAAGTAAAAAATTCCCTTTCATATTTCTAGGTTCCCAAGAGTACCTATGATTTTATTATTTCTTTATTTCTGGCTTTTCAAAGGAAAATTTAATCTTGAAAATTTTTCCCTAGCTGCCATGTTATTGGACTATTTTACACTAGAAAGATTTTATGAGCTAATCGTGTGAAAAAGCATATAAACATGTCTGTCAAGTCCATATGGATGTTGCAATACAGGCCCACAAGTAAATATCTTTTATCTGTTTACAAAACACGTGCTGGAATAGCATTTTAAATCCTGGACTAGTTTATATTCCAGAAACTTAAAAAAAAAGGTATGATAAAATGCTGGTTTAAGATTCTCCCCCTTATTTTTAAACAGTCTTGCCACCCTGTTTTATGGGTTACTTAAGGAATGGCAATGAAAAGGCTCAAATAGGATGACTTATGAAAGTGTGGATTATATTTCATGAATAATTTCCAGATGTGATGTTTCAGGTATATAGAATCCTCTACAGGAAGCTATATACTGAAACAACATGGATCTTACAATTTTATCAGGACAATGCAAGTAGATTTCAGCAAGGTTGGTTCCAACTCATCTGTGATAAATGAGAAGATAAGGCAATCAGTGCACACCATGACACTCTGTGCAGCTAGTTAGGCACACTTCAGAACTATTCAGGTGTGCTCACAAAGCTTATGAGTCTTGCATGGGGGGTGTCTCAATATAAATACATCCTTCATGGTGGCCACTAGTAATGCAGGAATTGCCTCTCTAAGACTTAACCCAGGTCAGATATAAATAATAGATGTTAAGAGTTAGCTCTGGTATTGGGGCTGTGTTCCAGGCAGTGTATTTCTGTCGGGTCAAAAGAATTTTTTCCCTTGTTTTCTTGCATAGTTCCTCTGCTTGAAAAATGCCTGCAAAATTCCATCACACCTTTGCGGGGACCACTTTGGGTCTCTAAGGGAGAAGGTTTCAGCCCCTCAGGAGCTAAGATGTACATCCAAGGAGTTCTTTTGGCCCTGTACCAACGATTAAAGTCTGCAAAAAAATATTATAAACAGGTGAGTCATCCCTCTTTAAAAACTGCTTTATTAAATGTTTTAAAAATGTACTTGGTTGTATAGGGGCAATGATTGGCATTGTATCATTTAAAAAAACAAACAAAAAACTTGTGACATGTATTCTGCGAGCACTCATTAGGGAGCCAAACATGCTTCTTCTCTAATTTTAAAGCCAAAAATAATGGGGCTAATTGTATCTATCCTTTGGTATAGGATGTCATATGTCTCATCTTTTCTTGCTGTGTACTCTGCAAGCAAAGGCAACTTCTTATGTGGAAATTCTGTGGACAGTTACTTTAAAAATACAACAAAGAATCATTCCTAAGTCATTTGAAGGTTTAAATGTTCACCCTTCTATATTTAGTAGATAAAATAGTGTAAAATCAGATTGTTGTGTAGAAGTTGGGCTAAAAGATAACAAATCACATTCTGAGAAATGAAATTGTGAATTAACTTCATGCCAAAAGTAACTTAATTCATTTATACTTATTTAACTTATATGTTTCAGGAACCAAAAGTGTAAAAATAAAATTAATATATTTGAATCAAGTTAAACTAGATTTTATCCTTTAATATCTATGTATCCATTTCATAATTATGTGTATGTGTGTAAAGACTTTGATTTTTATAACTATGCATAGGGACTTTCAATTTACCTTAAAGTAGGATTCACGTTGTAAAGCAGAATAATTGATGGCATTTATAAAATTAAAATGAAGTTGCCACATTTTAAAAATCCTCTTTGCACTTGGTTTTTAAGAAGTGAAGTATACATTTTTGCCATGTGAAATAAGGACTAGGTTTTACATTTTGAACTGAGAGGTTCAGTTTAGAATTGGGTTTATTATCTCAGGCCGCAGGCTGCTGAAAAATGAATACTTTGAAAGCATCATGCCATTACTCTCTGTGTGCAGAGAGAAAGCAGTGGTGGGAATGGGATGTTGGTCTTAGCGTTCACACAGCACCTCCTGCTGTCTGGTTCACAAAACAGCAACTTATATTGACTAAAAAAATGTATTAAGGTATCTAGAACTAGCAAAAAACATAATCCCATGAGAAACTTTTATTTGTAAAATGTGTTTGGTTTGCCTAATTAATTGATTTCAGTGGACCCAGAAGCAGGATTAATAATTATCATAGATAATAATTCATAATAATATGAAAAAAATTCAAACTTATTTTAACATTCTTTATTAAGCTACCATATATAAAAACTAGTATGAAATTTTTAATTGTGTTTAGATTAAATTATTTTAACTGAAGTATTTAATTTTAAGATATAATGATATAAAGTGGGACATGAAGAATTGAATTATAATAATTTATTTGGCATTATATGATTTGATTCTACTTATTGGAGAGTTTAAAATTATTTAATGATAAAGAAAATATGAGACCATTATCCAATGCAAGAAAATCACTGCTTAAATTAAATCTAAAGACAAAATTAAACATTTTATAAGTTTTATTAGAAGTAAGGGTGTTAGAGTTAAGAAACATCTCAGAAAGTAATGGCATGTTTTTCTTTCACTGTCTTACACATTTAAAATTTAAATGGTATAAAGAGCTGTAACCAGATTTAAAAGAGTTTTGTGCATTGTGAAAAAATATACTGTCAGAATTACTTAGTGCTTTGATTCAAAAATTTCTTTATGACTCAAAATTGATGAAAAATACATTTTATTAAATATTAGATATAAATATGAACAAAATTTAACATTTTTATTGCCTCCAAAATTGCCTATTTGACCAATCTGTAAGAGTTTCAACAGTATGCAAAATTTTAAAATATTTAAAAACATAGGCTCTTCGCCATTCCTAATTAAACCTTTTTTCCTTTTACAAAGTTGTAATAATTTAAAACTTTGCACTCAAAAGTTTTAATGTGATACTTTTTAATATTTTATTTTAAAATATAAAAATGAGGAAAAGAAATAGAAATTTTTCCATTATGTATTTCTATTTCTTTAGACATGCTCAATTATATGTATTCTTTAGTTTCATTTCTTTTGTATTGTCATACTATGACTTAATTTAAAATTATTTGCAATGTTTAGAGAAGTCACTTAGTAGTACTGTTATCAGGCCATCAGTGGTTATGTTGTTAAACCTGGCAATATCTTTATTTGTCAGTAAGATTTCATAGCAAATATCCCTCTTAAACATTAATGAGCTTTATTTGAATTATATCTACTTCATTTGACCTTTGGGATCGATTTTTCTATTTAATTTTATATAAGATTGTGTTAAGGAATCTTTAGATAGGTGAAATGGATGTGGATCATGATTCCTATTTCTTTAACAAATTTAAGTTTATATCTTATAGGATTATATTAACTCTTGATATCATTTCCATTTATTTCACTTTTGATATCACATATAAAAACAACCATACTGTTTTGCTGTCAGTTGAAAGATTATAGGCTTCTAATTTTGTCATTTCTAAAGGAAATTTCTTTTGAATAAATTGTGACAATACAGCTTTAAAAGAAAAATCAGGGCTAATGGTTTTATGTTTACAAACTTACTCATTTTTCATTTTTTAACTTTAGCATGGCTATTATGCATGCAACTGAATTAAGCACACTACATTAGGGTGGTCTTAAATATACACTGATTCGTATGTATTAAAATGAGATATTATATTTAGGACAGCATAAAGTCACTTAGTCTTACATTTATCACATTTATTTCCTTAAAAGTGGAAACATCTTAGAAATTGCTCAGAGCTAAGCAGAATCTATTTAATTGGTAATCTTTGAAATAGCATAAACGCGTTCCTATGAAATGTAGTTAACACTTTCAGCGACAGTGCCTGTTCCATCTCATTAGCATTCTTGTTATGTAGTGGTGCTGTTGGTGGGGGTGTTGAAGTAGGAATGCCATTGTGTCGAGTTCTAGTGTTTGGGGACAAACACTGCTGTGGAAGGAACGTGTGAAAAGGCCACAGTCCTGTCAGTGAATGAGGAAGGCTGTGCTTTCTGTGTGCTTCAAGCAGGGAAGCTGTCATTCATAGGCCTAACACAGCTAAACAGAGGCCAAAACACAAGGCTGCACTACCTTTTAAAATGATATTAGTGATTTTTAAACATGATCTTCTTTATTTATGATCTTACATAGAGCTTTTAGTTGCTGTCAGTAAACAAAATATGTCACTCTGTTCAGAAACACTGTAGAGATGCATGAAAGTCCATGGAACCGTGCCAGGCAGCTATACAAATAATGATTCGGAATGGCTGATGGGCAGTGTTAAGTACAAATGTGATTTTTGGAAAACATTCATTTCTGGAAATGTCTTTCCAATTTAAATACTCCTTTGATTTTTTTTCCCCAACCAACAAAATTCCTGGAGACTTTAACATAGTGAGTGTATATATAGCACTGTTTTCTTTAAATACAGTTTTCGAAAGAGCTCAAAAACTTTCAATTTTAATAATTTAAAGCTGTTGACAGTATGGTTTAACAGTAGTTATAGATTGCATAGTCATTTCTGAAGTTCAGAGAGAAACATAGAAAATTAGTATCGATGGTATTTTGATAAGCACCATATTAATTATGAAGAGAGTCTTAGTCCCTGTGTTACTTAAGACATAAAAAAAGGCATTGATTGTGGATTTAAGAAATTTGATGTAATTTTTAATCTACTCCTAATTTGTAGCACCTTGAAAAGAAATGATCAAGTTGAGATTAAATTTTAGCAGGTTTGATTACTTAAAACAAAATAAATAAACAAAAAATATTCTCAAATATTTCTTAAATTGTTGGGGCATTTTTTAAACTCCATCAGTGTATTGAAAAACGCTGGCAATTTCTGTTTATGTCTGAAGCTACAGGGAAACATTTTGTTTCTGTAATTTTAATCTGGAAATGTGTACTTCAACTATTTATAATAAATCATTACTTAGTAAAGTTTGTTGAGTACTATATAATTTTTGGCCTGAAAGATTTAAAAAATGTGTGTATATGTGGTTCTTTTTGTTTATGAATTTAACCAAGGTAACTTTTTGAATTCTATTATATACTGTAAGTTCCATATTGGATATATCATGTTTAGAATCTATGATACTGAATTTATATTTTAAAATTAGATTTTACTTTTTAAATTGGAAGCATATTGTAGATTTATTTTGTGGGCATATTATTAAATGAGGAAGTAACCATCTAACTTTAGTATATATTGGTTTTTCAGTTTAAGCTTGAAATATATTTTATTAATATGTTAAACTAAGTGTATTAATAAAAGCTGTGCCAAAGCACTTAGATTTTATTTAAAAAAATTGTGTACATTAATATTGGCTCACTTTACCCACACTTTGAATAAGTTTGATAATTATATATCAAGAAACAATAATAATAGTAATGATATGATTCTATTCAGAATTGATTCAGCTCAAAATATGCTTGAATTACATTTAGTGCTAACAGAATTTGTTTATTGCAAAAAGTATTTTTAAAGGAATGTTAGGATTTTAATTTCCCATAAAACAAGTGTTGAAAGTTTGTCTTTTCAGATCCTCTGCCAATCAAAATCATGTATTGGTCCTAACATTACAGAAGGAATAATGTTTCTATTTTGTTTTCTATATATATATTTTAAAAATTGAGCTGCTTTCTTGATTTAGCCTTTCTGGGGAAGTACTCAAAATATTTCAATTTTTAACAAACTTCTTAAACGTCTTTTGAAACCTTGGAACAAAATCTATAATATATAAACATAACTTACTATTAAAAACATGAAAAATGCGGCAGTCATTTCAAAATGAAAACTACTTCTGAAGGTTCTGATAAGTAATTTTTTAGAATATTAGGTTGTT
Organism: Microcebus murinus; assembly: GCF_040939455.1. Classification (NCBI taxonomy): domain Eukaryota; kingdom Metazoa; phylum Chordata; class Mammalia; order Primates; family Cheirogaleidae; genus Microcebus; species Microcebus murinus. The sequence goes on from NC_134107.1 coordinate 34,040,054, forward strand.
TGTAGATTTGAGTGATGTTGATTTTTTTCCCCCTGAAACCAAGCTGCATTCTAGTTACTTGAAGTATTTTAAGAACCTTAAACTTGTGTCTTTTTCTAAGTGTCATGCTTTGAGCAGGCCTAACATCAGTTAAATGAAGTGAAAATTGCATTCTTGTCTTGATAGAGATGAAAATGGATTTCTGGTCATGAAATAGATGTAGTTGTCACTTTTTAAAAAAGGTGTCAGCAGTTTGCTTCAGTGAGTAAGGTGCCAATTCAGTATGGCAGTAAACTTGTGATCTGAGCAATCAATAAAATGCTTCAATAACTTCTGCTTCATTACACTTATAATAAGAGGCTATAGATCCATGGCACATAAAATGTTGATAAAGAGGATATGTGGGGATCGACTGTGACAATTTTCTCAAAAGTACAGTAAGTGCAATATTGCCATCTAGAGTTTGTGCATAGGTAATTATAATAGAGAGGGGGGAAAAGGAAACAGTGGAATAAAACAAGAAGTGATATTGAAATACTGTTTATTTTCCTTCATTTATCCATGACACATGTATCTTCATGGAACATTTCATTTGACTTGTCATAAAGCTGTTTAGGTCAGGAGAAAATTTTCAAATCTGTATTTTTCTCTAATTCTCTTAGAATTATACTACCAAATGTCAAATATGCATCTCTGGCTCAAAATTGAACTTTTTACCATGAAAACTATTTATTAAATAACTCAGTTTGGAAAAAAATTAGACTTACAGATTTTCCTTTTTTTGTAGGGTAATTCAGTTATATAAAAGCAGAGAACTTTATTGACATCTCAATTGAGTGCCTTTCAATTAAAAATTGTCTTTATTAATATTAAATACTCCTTCAAAAAATAAGAGCCAATTTACTTTGAAAATGGCATTTTGAAATAAATACATTTTATTAATACTTAAAAATTGCAAGGCTTGTGAAAAGAAAAACATTTCCTGATTATGTAATTATGAACATTTTGATGAAAAGTGAGTTCCATTTGGGGATTGTCTAGGAATATGTCCTCATCTTTATTAACATATTAAAAATATTAGTTATCACCTTACTTTTCTTGGTTAATTAAAAAGTTATTTAAATTATTTCACTTCATAATACTTTTTGAATCAACTATATAGAAACACTTTAAAACCAAGCATTATTGAACCTTTTCTCCTTCTGAACTTGTGACTATATAATAAAAAATTTTATAAAAATCTGAATTTATATGTTTTATGATACTTAATAACATATCAAGGAAGCTTGATATGGGTATAGATTGACTTAATAAGGAAAGTTGACTAATCTGGAAAGGATTATTTTATTCTTCCTTTATCTATTTTTCTATTAATATAGACAGTTTTTATAAGTATAAGAGCTAAGCCTTTAGGTTTCTCTGAGAAGAATACTTTGACCTTAATACATTGTTAATGCATTTTTTTCTAATACACGATTTATGTATTTTGTCTTTTCCTGTGTCTATGTGTGAGTCACTTCTTTAATTGTAAAAAATAGAAATGATTATAACATAAATTTAGTTTCATTTTATGACCAAACCTTTATCCTCAGACATCCTAATGTTATATTATCTCTACTTATATTTAATTGAAGACAATTCTTTAGTTAAAGGAAGATATCTTATTGTGAAATTTCTAATAAAACTGAATAGAAAATGTTGCATTTTAAAATCCCCAAATAAGGATAGAATTGTTCTGGTAAAGTAAGTGAAAGTAGACTTGACAAACGTTCTTTAAATTACTCAACCACCTACAGGTATTATTGCCTATGACTCTTTTGAAATGAGAATAAATTTTATAGAGTTACAGCAGCAAAGTGAAAGAGTGTGTTTGATAGATTCCCTGAACAGTTTCAACACCCACAGGTATTATTTGTAAGAAAACAATCATGCCGAGTCTTCAGCTGGTTAGAGAGGGCACAGCATTCTATCTTCACCTGACATCCTATCTGTTCTGTCAACATTCTGGGCCCCCTGCCTGCTGCCCCCTCCTCCCAAAACAATAATGCTCACTGAGAGGTTTGTGTGAATGGACAAGAATATGAATGTTTTTTTTTTTTTTTCCTTCCTTGAAAAACTAAAACAATATTGAAGGCACATTCTTATGGGGAGGAAAACCAACTCTCTTCAGGATTGACTAGTATTTTCTCTTTGCGATTCAAATGGATCAATGTTGCCAGTGACTGCTAGTTAACATTTTGATTATTGAAAAGTCTGACTAATGATTGATAAATGAAAACTCTTAAGTGTAAACATTTTGGGAATCATTGCTTTGCTTCATTTTACTCAGAGACATAGTAATTTCTTTTTACCCCTTGTCAATAGCATTAGCTTGAATAAACATTAATCTTACAATAAACTTCTGATTTTCAAATAATATAATTCATTCTTTACTTATATTTCATATATGTAGCAAAATATTGAATGAATATAACATTAATTTATTTCTCTAATTGATAAAATTTACCCAATTAACTATGTTACAAAATAAATTTTACATAGTTTCCTAAAAAATAATCAGTATCTTATATTTCTAAAATATTTGAAGTTCTTGAACATAGCCAGCCATGCGTTGATAAAAGATATGGTATAGAAAAAATGACTTATCAACACTTAATTTATGTCACTGGGAGGCAAATGTTGAAAGTTTCAGAGAGGAGAATTGTAGCAAAAATAAAAGGTGCTGGAAAGATCTTTAGCCTTGACAACCACAAGTGAGTTATATTTTCTAGAGCTGTACTGCCCAGTGCATGATCCCATGTAGTTTTTAAATGAAAATTAATCAAAATTGCAGTTTCCCTTTGCATTGTATTACTTTGACAACTGTAATTTGAATCAGATCTGAAAGAAGTCCAGAATAAAATATATTTTGATATTAAAAAATTAATCAAAATTAAATAAAATTGAAAATTCAATTCTTCAGTATCACTAGCCACATTTCAAGTACTTAGTGGCTATATAATTATTGAAAGTTCTGTTGGACAGTGCTGTTCTAGAAAGAAGAAATTTGGTCAGATATCCCAATTATACTTTTGGCATTGGATTCCTCATTCTATGACTAACAAAATGACAAAAAAAAAAAAATCTTTTAACATGATCAGGGTTCAATTCAGTACTGGTTATGTAAAGTACTCTAGTCTTCACAAAACCAAACCAAACAAAATAAAAACTTTGAAAACAAAACAAAACCCACATGGTTCACAATTTATTCACTATCTAACCACCAGGTGGACACCTTAAGGCCTTTCAGTGTCTCTCAGGATCTCTATAAATGAACTATATACAATGTGGCATTTTTATGGAGTATGATTACCGCAGTCACTGATTTAACCTTATTTTGTTTGGGTAGCTCTCCCTGCAAGAAAAGAAGTAATTAGAGAACCAAAGAAGACAAATTCAAATGATGAAGTGTTGAGTATTTCTTATGTGCTCTGCCTGTGTATTAACTAGGGTTGAAAATGCAGGAGAATTCTCCAAGCTTGCCCTTCGGAAGCTTACATTCTTTTTTCTTTTTTCTTCTTTGATTTTCAATACACTAGTTATCATTCCCTTAACATCATTTGCATAAGGGCAGAATTTTTGTTCTTTTGTTCTCTGTTGGAGCCCCAGTGCATAGAACAGTGCCTTGACACATAATAGGAGTTCAAAAATATTTGTTGAATGCTGAATGAATTCAAGTCTTGTCTAGTCCTGGGGTTAGGCTCTCAAGTCATCATGCTGAGCAAAATTAGTGTGTATTTTTTTAATTAAAAAATTGTTTAAATTATTATAGGTTAATAATAGTTTTATATCTTTATAGGGTACATGTGATGTTTTGATACCGGCATACAATGTGAATTAATCAAATCAGGGTAATGGGGCATCACTATCACCTTGGGTATTTGTCATTTCTTTGTGTTAAGAACATTCCAATTCCACCCTTTTAGTTATTTTAAAGTATATTCTAACTTATTGTTGATTATGGTCATTTTGTTGTACTATCAAATGTTGTTCATTCTCTGTAATTGTCTATATTTTTGTACCCATTAACCATCCTCATTTTCTGTACCCATTACCCCTCCCCACTACCCTTTTCAGCCTCTGGGAGCCATCATTCTATTCTCCATTTCCATGAAATCAATTGTTTTTAATATTTAGCTCCTATACATGAGTGAGAACATCAGAGATTTATCTTTCTGTGCTTGGTTTATTTCACTTAAGATAATGTTCTCCAGTTCCATCTATTTTGTTGCAAATGGCAGGATTTCATTCTTTTTTGGCTATATAATATTCCACTGTGTATATGTACCATAATTTCTTTATCCACTCATCTGTTGATGGACACCTAGGTTGATTCCAAATCTTGGTTATTGTGAATAGTGCTGCAATAAACATGGGAGTGCAGATATCGTTTCAATATATTGAATTCCCCTCTTTTGGCTATATACACAGCAGTGGGATCGCTGGGTCATGTTAGTTGTATTTTCAGTTTTTTGAGGACCTTCCGTCTTGTTTTCCATAGTGGTTGCATTAATTTATATTCCCATCAGCGTGTATGAGGGTTCCCCTTTCTCCACATCCTTGCCAGCATTCATTATTACCTGTCTTTTTGATAAAAGCCATTTTAACTGGGGTGAGATGATATCTCATTGTAGTTTTGGTTTGCATTTATGATGTTTAGCATTTATTCACATATCTGTTGGCCATTTGTATGTTTTCTTTTGACAAATATATATTCGGATGCTTTGCCCATTTTTTAATCAGATTATTTTATTTTTTCCTACTGAGTTGTTGGATCTCCTTATATATTTTAGTTATTAATCCTTTGCCATATGAGTAGTTTGCAAATATTTCCTCCCATTCCATAGGTTGTCTTTTCACTTTATTGATTGTTTCATTTGATATGCAGCAGCTTTTTAGCTTGATATGATCCCATTTGTCCAAATTTTACTTTGGTTGCCTATGCTTTGGGGGTATTACTCAAGAAGTCCTTGCCCAGACCAATGTCCTGAAGCATTTCCCTGAATGGTTTCCTTTAATAGTCTCATAGTTTCAGGTCTTTATTCCATTTTGATTTTATTTTTGTATATGGTGAGAGATAGGGTCTAGTTTCATTCTTCTGCATATGGACATCCAGTTTTCCCATTATTGAAGAGACTGTCCTTTCCCCACTATATGTTATTGGCACCTTTGTTGAAGATAAGTTCACTACAGATATGTGGATTTATTTCTGGGTTCTTTACTCTGTTCCATTGGTCTGTGTATTTGTTTTTATGCTAGTATCATGGTGTTTCGGTTACTGCAGCTCTGTAGTATATTGTAATTTGAAATCAGGTAACTTGATTCCTCCAGTTTTTTCTTTTTGCTCAGGATGGCTTTGGCCATTTTGGGTCTTTTTGTTGTTCCATATAAATTTTAGGATTACATTTTCTATTTCTGTGAAGAATGTCATTGGTATTTTGGTAGGAATTTCATTGAATCTATAGATTTCTTTGGGTAGTATGGACATTTTAGCAATGTTGATTCTTCCAATCTACAGGATGGAATATCTTTTCATTTTTTGTGTCCTCTTCAATTTCTTTCATCAATGCTTTATAGTTTTCATTATAGAGATCTTTCACTTCTTTGGTTAAGTTTATTCTTAGATATTTTATTTTATTTGTAGCTATTATAAATAGGATTAATTTCTTGTTTTCTTTTTCAGATTGTTTACTGTTGGCATATAGAAATGCTACTAAGTTTTGTATGTTGATTTTGCATCCTGCAAGTTTACTGAATTTATCAGTTCTAATAGTTTTGGGGTAGAGTCTTTAGATTTCTACAGATATAATCATATCATCTGCAAACAAGGATACCTTGACCTCTTCCTTTCCAATTTGGATGCCTTTATTTCTTTCTTTTTTTGTCTGATTGCTTTATCTAGAACTTCTAATATTATGTTGAATAACAGTGATAAAGGTGGGTATCCTTGTCTTCTTCCACATGTTAGAAGAAAGGCTTTCAGTTTTTCCCCATTCAGTATGATACTCATTGTTGGTCTGTCATATATGACTTTTATTGTGTTGAGGTAAGTTCCTTCTATGCCCACTTTTTAAAGAGTTTTTATCATAAAGGAATGTTGAATTTTATTAAATGCTCTTTCAGCATCAATTGAAATGATCATATAGATTTTGTCTTTTGTTCTGTTGATATGATGTATCATGTTGATTGATTCACATATGTTAAACCATCCTTGCATCCCTGGGATGAATCCCACTTGATTATGATGAATAATCTTTTTAATGTGTTGTTGAATTTGGGTTGCTAGTATTTTGTTGAGGATTTTTGCATCTACGTTCATCAGAGACATTGGCCTATAGTTTTCTTTTTTTGTTGTGTTTTTGTCTGGTTTTGATATTGGGTGATACAGGTCTTGTAGAATGAGTTTGGGACTATTCCTCTTTGATTTTTAGGAATAGTTTAAGTAGGATTGGTATTCGTTCTTCTTTGAATGCTTGGAATTCAACAGTGAAGCCATTGGGTCCTGGGCTTTTCTCTGATGGGAGATTTTTTATTACTATTTCTATCTTGTTACTTGTTATTGGTTTACTTGGGTTGGATTTCTTCCTGGTTCAATCTTGGTAGGTTGTATATGTCTAGGAATCTATCCATTTCTTCTAGGTGTTCCAATTTATTGTCATGTATTTATTTACTCATAGTAGTCTCTAATTATCCTTTGGATTTCTGCAGTATCAGTTGTAATGTCTCCTTTTTTATCTCTGATTTAATATATTTGGGTCTTTCTCTTTTTTTTTTAGTCTGGCTAAAGTTATGCCAGTTTTGTTTATATTTTCAAAAACCAACTTTTTGTTTTGTTGATCTTTTGTATTTTTTCATTTCAATTTCATTTATTTCTGCTCTGATCTTTAGTATTTTTTCTTCTACTAATTATGTTTTTGTTTTGCTTTTGTTTTTCTAGTTCTTTAACATGTATTGTAAGGTAATTTATTTGGAGCTTTTCTGCTTTTTTGATGTAGGCACTTAATTGCTATAAACTTTACTCTTATTACTGTTTTTACAGTATGCCATAGGTTTTGATGTCTTGTATTTTCATTTTCATTTGTTTTGAGAAATTTTTAAATTTCATTTTTAATCTCTTTATTGACCCTACTGGTCATTCAGGAGCATATTATTTAATTTCCATGTGTTTATATATTTCCCAATATTCCTCTTGTTATTGATTTATAGTTTTATTCCATTGTGGTCAAAGAAAATACTTGGTATTATTTACAGTTTTTGAATTTTTTTAGACCTATTTTGTGGCCTTGAGAATGATCCATGAGCTGAGGAGAAGAACATATATTCTGCAGCTATTGGATGAAATGTTCTGTAAATATCCATTGGGTTCATTTGGTCTATAGTGTAGAGTAAGTCCAACATTTCATTGTTCCAATGATGAAAGTGGAGTGTTGAGGTCTCCAATGATTATTGTATTGGGGTCTATTTCTTTCTTTAGCACTGATAATATTTGCTTTATATATCTGGATGCCCCATTGTTGGGTGAATATATATTTAGAATTGTTATGTCCTCTTGCTGGTCCCTTTATCATTATATAAGGACCTTCTTTGTCACTTATTATAGTTTTTTTGTCTTGAAATCTATTTTATCTGATAGAAGTATAGCTACTCTCACTCTTTTTTGGTTTCCATTTTCATGGAATATCTTTTTCCATCTCTGTATTTTCAGTCTATGTGTGTCTTTAAAGGGGAGGTATGTTTTTTGCAGACAACATATATTTGGCTCCTGTTTTTTATTCATTCAGCCACTCTATATCTTTAGATTGGAGAATTTAGTCCATTCATATTCAATGTTATTGATAGGTAAGGACTTACTCCTACCATGTAGTTATTTGATTTCTAGTTGTTTTGTGGTTTGTTTCCTTCCTTCCTTCCTTCCTTCCTTCCTTCCTTCCTTCCTTCCTTCCTTCCTTCCTTCCTTCCTTCCTTCCTTCCTTCCTTCCTTCCTTCCTTCCTTCCTTCCTTCCTTCCTTCCTTCCATTTTCCTTTGTTAAAAGTGATTTTCTCTGATAGTGCAATTTAATTTCTTGCTTTTTATTTTTTCTATATCTGTTGTAGGTTTTTTGATTTAAGGTTATTGTGAGGCTTGGAAAAAAACATTTATAACCAACTATTTTAAACATATTACAACTCTGCTTATAAACAAACAAGCAAGCAAAGAGAAATCTAACAGAAATTCTACCCTTTAAGTACACCCACTCCCAGCTTTTTAACTTTTTGTTGTTGTCATCCATATCTTTTTATACTAGCTATCTCTCAAAAAGTTATTGCAGTTAGTTTAGTTTAGTTTAGTTTTTTGAGACAGAGTCTCACTTTGTTGCCCAGGCTAGAGTGAGTGACATGGCGTCAGCCTAGCTCACAGCAACCTCAAACTCCTGGGCTCAATCAATCCTACTGCCTCAGCCTCCTGAGTAGCTGGGACTACAGGCATGTGCCACCATGCCCAGCTAATTTTTTCTATATATAGAAGTTGGCCAGTTAATTTCTTTCTATTTATAGTAGAGACGGGGTCTCATTCTTGCTCAGGCTGGTTTTGAACTCCTGACCTCGAGCAGGAGGCCCGCCTTGGCCTCTCAGAGTGCTAGGATTACAGGCGTGAGCCACCGCGCCCGGCCTGCAGTTAGTTTTGATAGGTTTGTCTCTTCATATTCCTACTCAAGATAGAAGTGGTTTATACACCATAATTACAATGGAGTATTCTTCATTTGTGTAGTTACTGTTACCAGTGAGTTGTATACCTTCAGATAATTTCTTTTCCTTTTTTTTTTTTTTTCTGAGACAAGGTCTTGCTCCAATGCCCAGGCTAGAGTGCAGTGGCATCATAATAACTCAGTGTAACCTCATACTCCTGGGCTTAAGTGATTCTCCTGCCTCAGCCTCCTGATAGTTGGAACTATAGGTGTGCAACACCACACTTGACTAATATTTCTATTTTTATAGAGATGGGGTCTTGCTCTAGCTCAAGCTGGTCTCTAATTCCTGACCCCAAGCAATGCTCCTCCCTTGGCCTCCCAAAGTGTTAGGACTACAGGTATAAGCCACCATGGCCTGCATGATTTCTTGTTGTTCATTAACATCCTTTTCTGTCAAATTGAAGAGCTCCTTTTAGCATTTCTTGTAGTACAGGTCTGGTGTTGATGAAATCCCTCAGCTTTTGTTTGCCTGGGAAAGGCTTTATTTCTCCTTTATGTTTGAAGGATATTTTACAGGATATAATGTTCTAGGATTAAGGTTCTTTGCCTTCAGCACTTTGAATATGTCATGCCATTCTCTCCTGGCCTGTAAAGTTTCCACTGAGAAATTTGCTTACTTTATATGTCATTTGTTTCTTTTTTTCTTGCTTCCCTTAGGACCTTTTCTTTATCTGTGTATAGCTTTAATAGCTTGACTATTAAAAGACTTGAGGGGCCGGGTGCGGTGGCTCACGCCTGTAATCCTAGCACTCTGGGAGGCCGAGGCGGGCGGATTGCTCGAGGTTGGGAGTTCGAAACCATCATGAGCGAGACCCCGTCTCTACTAAAAATAGAAAGAAATTAATCGACCAACTAAAAATATATATACAAAAAATTAGCCGGGCATGGTGGTGCATGCCTGTAGTCTCAGCTACTTGGGAGGCTGAGGCAGGAGGATCGCTTGAGCCCAGGAGATTGAGGTTGCTGTGAGCTAGGCTGACGCCACGGCACTCACTCTAGCCAGGGCAACAAAAGTGAGACTCTGTCTCAAAAAAAAAAAAAAAAAAAGACTTGAGGTAGTCTTGTTTGGGTTAAATCTGCTTGGTGTTCTATGACTTTCTTGTACCTGAATATTGATATCTTTCTGTAAGTTTGGAGAATTCTCTGTTATTATTTCTTTGAATAAACTTTCTACACCAGGCTCTCTCTCTGCCTTCATTTTAAGGCCAATAACTCTTAGATTTGCTCTTTAGGGCTATTTTTTAGATCTTGTAGGTGTGCTTCATTTTTTTTTTTCTTTTTTCTCTCCTGACTGTGTCTTCAAGCTCACTAATTCTTTCTTGATCAATTCTGTTGTTGAGAGACTCTGTTGCATTTCTCAGTTTGTCAGTCGAATTCTTAAGCTCCACAATTTCTGCTTGATTTTTTTTATTATTATTTCAATTCTTTTGTTAAATTTCTCTGACAGGCTTCTGAATTCCTTCTCCGTGCTGTCTTGAAGTTCACTGAGCTTCTTCAGGACAGCTATTTTGAATTCTTTGTCTGAAAGGTCACATATCTTCATCACCCCAAGGTAGGTCACTGGTACCTTATTTAGTTTGTTTAGTGAGGTCATGTTTTCCTGGATGTCCTTGATGCTTGTGGATATTCACTAATGTCTAAACATTGAAGAGTTAGGTATTTATTTTAATCTTTGCAGTCTGGGTGTGTTTAACCCCATCTTTCTTGAGAAGGCTTTCTAGATATTCAAAAAGAATTGATTCTTGTGATCTAAGTCTTTGGTTATTACAGCCATATCTGCACTGAGGGCACCATAGTCCTAGTAATGCTGTGACTCTTGCATACTCCTGGTGGTACTACATTGGTGAACTTTGGTAAGATATAAGAGAATTCCCTCGATTACTAGGCAGAGTCTCCCAATCTCTTCCCTTGCTTTCTGAACTAGGCCGTTAGAGTTGTTAGGAGTGATGTTGGCACTCCCTCATGGCCACCAGCACTAGCTCACACCTGAAGCCAGCCAATTCTCACCCAAGGCCTATTGTGACTATTGCATGACTACTTCTGATGTATTCAAAGCCCAAAGGCTCTTTAGTCAGCAAGTGGTGAATCTTGCCAAGACTGGGTCCTTCCCTTCAGGGCAGCATGTTTTCTTCTAGCCCAGGGTAGGTCTAGAAATGCTATCTATAAACTCAGGTCTGGACTCAGGGGCTTCAGGAATTTGGCACTTTATTTACTGTGGCTAATCTGGTACCCAAGTTGTGAAACAAAGCCTTCTGAACTCTCACCTTTTCTTTCCCCAAGTGGAAGAAGACTCTCCCTGAGCCACACTGGCTGTAGTTGGGGGAGGGGTGACACAGATGCTGGCTTTGGCACCACTGCTGATGTCTCACTGAATCATGTGTACCCCAAGTTCATTGGCTATGAGCCAGCATAACCACAGGAATTGCCTAAGGACTGCAGCCCTTATGGCCTGACTGCCTTACAAATTTAGTCCAGGTCTCAGGTTTGGGGGAGGAAGATTTCCCTCTGGCTGGGCTGGTCTAAATGCTCCCTCTGGGAGCACCAGCAGAATTCTGCCTTGTGTTGTGTTCTCCTATGCTAAAGTGGCCCTGGGTTTCAATACAAAGTCCCACAATCACTTCACTGTTCCTCCCCTGAGCATACAGATTCTCTTTCCACTTAGTGTGCTGCTGTGGCACTGCTGGGGAATAGGCAATGCAAGATTGTCTTTTCTGCCCTCTTCAGTGTCTCTTTCCTTGAAATAATGTTAAAAACCAGGCAATATGATTGCTTACCTGATTTTTGGTTCTTCTGAAGGTGCTGGAGAAACTTATATTCTTGTTCTGGAAACAAGACATACCCACATGAAACTATTAGGAAATCTACTAGAAACATAAAAGAAAGACTAGCAAAAAAAAAAAAAAAAAATTGAATGAAAGCATTTTGAAGTTGAAATGAACTTTAGAGGCTGTATAATCCAGTCTTCTCATTTTATAGATCATAAGACAGTGATAATACTAGGTTGTTGTGAGAATTAAATAATATATATAAAAGTCTTAAAACAGTACCTGGACATAGTAATTGTTCAGTAGGAGTTACCTATAGTCATCATTATCATAATCACATTATGCACAAAGCTTCCAATTTCTCTGCATCTTGGCCAACACTTGTTATTTTCTTTTCTTTTGGTAGTGGTCATCCTGTTGGATATGAGGTGATGCCTTATTGTGGTTTTGACTTGACTTTCTCTTTTTTGATTGCTGATGTTGAGCATCTTTTCATATGCTTTTTGGCTATTTGTACATCTTTGGAGAACTGTCTATTTGTTGTTGAGTGGTAGAAGTTTCTTATATATTCTGGATATTAAACCTTTGTCAGATACACAATTTGCCAATATTTTCTTCCATTCCATAGGTTGCCATTTTACTCTGTTGATTGTTTCCTTTGACATGTAGAAGTTTTAAATTTTGATATTATTCCAAGATCATTTTTCACAGATCTAGAAAAAACAATTCTACACTTTGTATGGAACCAGACAAAACCCCACATAGCCAAAGCAACCTTATGCAAAAAGAAAAAATTGGGAAGCATTAATTTACCAAACTTCAAGTTAGACTATAAGGCTATAGTAACCAAACAGTATGCGACTGGCACAAGAATAGAGAAATAGACCAATGGAACAGAACAGAGAACCCAAATGGAAAACCATCCTCATATTGTCATCTGATCTTTGACAAGGCAGACAAAAACATATATTGGGGAAAAGAATCCCTATTCAATAAATGGTGCTGGGAAAATTGGATAGCCACATGTAGAAGACTGATTCAGGATCCACCCCTCTCACTTCTCACAAAAATCAACTCACAATGGATAAAAGACTTAAACCTAATGCATGAAACTATAAGAATTCTAGAAGAAAATGTTGGAAAAACTCTTATAGACATGGGCCTAGGCAAAGAATTTATGAAGAAGATGCCAAAAGCAATCAGAGCAATAACAAAAATAAATAAATGAGACTTGATCAAAATAAAAAGCTTCTGCACAGCCAAGGGAAAAAATCATTAGAACAAATAGACAACCTATAGAATGGGAGAAAATATTTGTATGCTATATACATCTGCTAAAGGGATGATAACTAGAATCTATAAAGAACTCAGGGAAATCAGCAAAAAAAGAAATCAACCCCATTAAAAAGTGGGCAAAGGACATGAACAGAGGCGGTTCAAAATAAGATAGACTAATGGCCAATAAACACCTGAAAAAATGCTCAACATCTCTAATCATCAGGGAAATGCAAATCAAAACCACAATGAGATATTACTTAACTCCAGTGAGAATGGCTTTCGTCAAAAAGTTCCAAAACAACAAATGTTTGCATGGATGTGGAGAGATAGGAACACTCAAAGACTGCTGGTGTGACTGCAAACTAGTAAAACCTCTATGGAAAGTAGTATGGAGATATCTCAAATAATTAAAAGTAGAACTACCATTTGATCTAGGAATCCCATGACTGGGTATTTACCCACAGGAAAAAAACACATTCTGTGACACTCTATAATAAAGACATTTGAACTGGAGTGTTTATAGCAGCACAATTCACAGTTGCAAAGATGTGGAAACAACCCAAGTGCCCATCAGTACGTTAGAGGATTAATAAAATTGGTATATGTATACCATGAAGTACTATTCAGCCATAAAAAATGGTGAAGTAATACCTCTTGTATTATCCTGGGTGGACCTGGAGCCTATTCTTCTAAGTGAAGTATCACCAGAATGGAAAACAAAAACACCACATGTACTCACTGTTAAATTGGTACTAATCAATCAACACTTATGTGTACATATGGAAATAACATTCATTGGGAATTGGGCAGGTTTGTAGGGGGAGAAGGGGATGGGTAAATGGACACCTAATGGGTGCAGAGCATGCTGTCTGGGGGATGGGCAACTTGTAGCTTTGGCTCTGGTGGTGCAAAGGCAATTTATGTGACCAAAGTGTTTGTACCCCTGTAACATTCTGAAATAAAAAACAATTTTTTGATGTTATTCCATTTGTCTATTTTTTCTTTTGTTGACTGTGTTTTTGGTGTCATGTCAGGAAGTCATTGCCAGTACATTGAATGTACTGAAGCTTTTCACTTACATTTTCTTCTTAGGAGTTTAATAGCTTTAGGTCTTATGTGAGGTCTTTAATCTATTTTGTTAATTTATTGTGTATGGTATAAGATAAGGTGCCAACTTCACTCTTTTTTCAGAATGAAAAAATATATCCAGTTTTTAGTTTTTCAGAACCATTTGTTGAAGAGACTGTCCTTTTTCAATTACATGGTCTTGACACCCTTTCAAAGTTCATTTGGCTGTATATGCAAGGGTTTATTTCTGGGCTCTCTATTCTATACCATTAGTCTAAATATCTGTCTTTATGCCAGTACTGCATAGTATCAATTTCTACTGCTTTATAGTATGTTTTGAAATCAGGAAGTGTGAGGCCTCCGACTTTGTTCTTTTTCATGATTGTTCTGGCTATTTGGGCCCCCTTGAGTTCTATATGAATTTTAGGATTTTTTTTCTGTTTCTGAGACAAATAGCATTATTATTCTTGTGGGATTGCAGTGAACCAGTAAATTGCTTTGGGTAATATAGACATTTTAATAATATTAAGTCTTCTACTTCACACATATGGGCTGTCTTCCAATTACTTGTATCTTCTTTGATTTCTTTTAGCAATGTTTTCCAGTTTTCACTGTACAAGTGTTTCACTTTCTTGGTTAAGTTTATTCCTAAGTATTTCATTCTTTTTGATGGTATTGTAAATAGAATTATTTTCTTACTTTCCTTTTTGGATTGATCATTGTTGGTATGTAGAAGTGCAACTAATTTTTGTGTGTTGATTTTGTATCCTGCAACTTTGCTGAAATTATAAGTTGTATTAATAACATTTTTTGTGTGTGTAATTTTTAGGGTTTTGCATATATAAGATTATCTCATCTGTGAACAGAGATAATTTTACTTCTTTTTTTTTCCAATTTGAATGCCTTTTTTCCTTTTCTTGTCTAATTGCTCTTTCTAGGACTTCCATTACTATGTTGAATAGTAGTGGTGAGAGTGGGCATCCTTACCTTGTTCCTGATCATAGAGGAAAAGCTTTTAGTCATTTACTATTGAATATGATATTAACTATGGGCTTTTCATATATGGCTTTTATTATATTGAGGTAATTTTCTTCTACTCCTAGCTTGTTGAGTGTTTTTATCATAAAATGTGTTGAGTTTTGTCAGATGCTTTTTATGCATCAATTGAGATAATTATATAGTTTCTGTTCTTCATTTTGTTAATGTGTGGGGTATTATATTCATTGATTTTTCTATGTTGAACCATCCTTGCATTACAGATATAAATCCCACTTGATCATTGGCACTTGATATTTGTGACCTTTCTGACTTAGAACTTTGCTTCCTTTTGGTTCCCAGGGGAAATGTGAGAATTTGTGGGTCTCATCTCTGCTTATTAAGGGCATAATTTATATAACATACTTTGTTAAATGCATTTTTCTGTAGTTATTGAAACATATGTATATATACTTTTGGCTGTTAATATAGTGAATTATATTGATTGATTTTTAAATGTTAAATAAATCTTACATTTCTGAGATAAATGATCATGATATATTATCTGCCTTATATATATTTGAATTGATTTTTTAAATACTATTAATGGTTTTTATATATGTATTTAGCTTTTCTCTGATCATGAGAAATATTGGCCTATAGTTTCTTTTTCTTCTAATATTTTTGTTTGACTTTGGTATTATAGTAATGCTAGCTTCAGAAAATGAGTTGGGAAGCATTTCCTACTCTTCTATTTTCAAAGTTTGTTTAGCATCTATGTCATTTCTTAAATCTTTGGTAAAATTCACTAGTGAAACTATCTGTGCCTGGAATTTTGTTTGTAGGTAGGTTTTTAATTATGAATTAATATTTTTAGTAGATATATAGCTATTTTTACATATATAGTATATATGTATTTACATATATGTAAGTTTGCCTTTTTTATACTTTAATAAATGATGTTCTATACATGTCACTCTACTCTTGCATCATATTTATGAGACATATTTATGCTGAATTATAAAGCTGTTATGCACTGATTTTTAATTGTTATACAGTATTTTATGTCTAAATATCCTATAATATACTTATTTAATTACTTGTTGACAGACATTTAGTGTTTCCAGATTTTGCTGTTACAGTGCTCCTATAAATATTTGTTTACAATTACAACTTATGTACATGTATTAAGATTTCTCCAGGGCATATATCTAGAAGTAAAATTGTTATGTAAAGAGTGTGTATATATCTGTGGCCTATTGTCTAATTATATTACATGGCTATTATATTAGCTTATTCTTTCACTAGCAGTTTTTAAGATTTCTCTTCATTTTCTCACACATGCATACATACATACACACCTTCTGTGACTTATTTATACAATAATAGTTAATGATATGTCTTAGTAATGTTAAGGAGGTCAACTATGGTTATATCATACTGTACTTAATAACCATTTTCCTATTGGGGTAAAATTACATTGTTTTTTTCTTTTCCTGCAATATACTTTGTAATTATCTATTTAGATAATGTCCAAATTGAAAATTATTAAGTCTAAGTTTATGATTATATAAATCTCTTGGTGAGTCTTTCAAAAGGGTCATATCAATATTACTACTTCAGGATCAGGTATAATATTTTAATATTTGATAGTTTAATATATAAATATTTCATTGTTTTTATTAGCACTAATCATACTACTCTCAAGGTTAAACATATATATATATATATATATATGAGACAGGTATATATATATACAGGTATATATATATATATATATTAACAGGTATATATATATATATACCTGTTAATTAGCCAAATGTCTTTGCTGTAGACTGAATGTTTGGGTCCCCCCAAAATTCATATGTTGATGCCCTAACCCCTAATGTAAATGAATTTGGTGATAGGGCCTGTACAGAAGTAATTAAGGTTAAATGAGGTCATTAGGGTAGGCCTTGATCCACTAAGATTAGTGTCATTTTAAGAAGAGATAGCAGAGAACTCACTCTCCCTCTTTCTCTGCCATATGAGAAGACAGCCAGAAAGCAGCCATCTCCAAGCCTGCAAGAGAGCTCTCACCAGAACATGACTGTGCTAGCACTCTGATCTTAGACTTCTAGCATCCAGAACTGTGCGAAAATAAATTTCTGTTTTTTAAACCACCCACTCTATTGTATTTTATTATGGCAGCCCAAGACACATTTTGTTACCAAGAGGTAGGGGGTTGTAACAAATACCTAAACATGTAGAAGTGGCTTTGGAGCTGAGTAATAGGTAGAGACTGGAAGAGTTTTGAGATGATGCTGGAAATATGTATGTTAAGAATGACTCTGGTGAGGTCTTAGGTGGAAATGAGCAAGATGTCATTGGAAACTGGAGGAAAGGTGATCCTTATTATAAGGTGGCAAAGATTTTGGCTGAACTGTGTTCTAGTGTTTTGCAGAAGGTACAACTTGCAAGTGATGAAATTGGATATTCAGCTGAGGAGATTTCTTAGCAAAATGTTGAGGGAAATGCTTGGTTTCTCCTGACTACTTACAGTAAAATGTGAAACGAGAGAGATGAATTGAAGACAGAATTGTTAAGCAAAAAGGAGCCAGAGCTTGAAGATTTGGAAAATTCTTAGCCCATCCATATTGCAAAAAATGAGAAAGTGTGTTCTGAAGAGAACACTAAGAGTGTGACTGGACAACCATTGGACAAAGAGATCATGGGCATAACTGCTGGACAAAATCACCCATCTCAGCAGAGGCCAAGAATAGAGATGAAGCTATATCAGCAGAGATATTGCCAGTTTGAACTAAAGTGGACGGAGAAGTGAGATGGAATAAAGGCTGTCAGGCTTCCTGGTTTTTATGTGATAAAATCATAGAGCTATTTTGCTATGGACATGCACTATCTTCATGAAAAGGGAAGGACCTCAAATGTGATTCAAAGATCATTAGTGTCACCACTCTCACCACAGGCTGAGAGTACCTAGACCCAGTGCAAGGTTACTTCCATGCTGGTTTCAAAGGAAAGGTCCAACACCCACCAGAGCCCTGTGAGTGGGGCTCTATGTGAGAGAGACATAGGGGAAGGGCCACTACCATCCCAATAGATCTGGAGGGCAGAGTATTGAACCAAAGAGGATTATTCTTAGGATCTAATGAAATTTGTATTTCTAGGTTTAGGACTTGCTTGGAACACATCACCACCTCCTGATTTTTCCCTTTTAGACTAAGGAAGTCTATCTTATGCTGGTCCACAATTGTATTTCAGAAGCACATAGCTTGTCTGGTTTTACAGGTTCACAGCTGGAGAGGAATTTTGTCTCAGGATGAATTAGACCTTGAGTCTTACCCATATCTGACTTAGATGATATTTAGTTGAGACTCTGGACTTTAGACTTTAGAGTTGATGGCAGAATGAATGAAGACTTTGGGGACTGTTAGAATGAAATAAATGTATTTTGCATGTAAGATGGACATGAATTTGTGGGGACCAAGCATGTAATATTATGGATTTAATCTTTGTATTCCCCCAAAATTCATTTGTTAAAAACCAAACCTTCAATGTGACTGTATCTGGAAATAGAACCGTTATGGAAATAATTAAGGTTAAATAAGGGTAATGGAGTAGGACCCTGATCCAATACTATTACTTAATATCATAAGAAGAGATACAATCTCTCTCTCTCTCTCTCTCTCTCTCAACACAGCCAGAAGGCAGCCATTTCCAAGCTAGGAAGAGAGCCTTCACTGAAACTGATCATGCTGGCACCCTGATCTTAGACTTCCAGCCTTCAGAATTATGACAAAATAAATTGTTTGTCATGGCCCATTTACAGGATGGAGGATGAACACAGAATACAAAACACAAATGCAGAACACAAAGAAAAACGCGGACACACGTACAGACAGTTGAGTCGAGTAATAATACACTGGGTCAGTTTTATTTTGATACTCTAAAAAATTGAAGTTAGTTCCTTGTATGTAACCACCCAGATGTGGCAGCGATAGCCATAAATTCCAGAATGCATAGCCTTAGGGAAGCAGATATCCCTGGATCAAGGTTTCCAGGTGGTTGCTCTAGGAGCTAGGCCTAGATCATGGACCGAGATTAGCAAGGATGGGCAAGGTGAGCCACCTGGGGCATTTCTCATCCCCAGCTTCTCTTAGGGTGACCCCCTAAGATCTTCAGCTGAACCCCGGCGGCTGTACTTGGCTTAGGTCGCCCCTCCCTTGAAGGGTCTTACCCATCATTGACTAACCAGCCATCTTATGGGGTGTTTATTGTGTAGCCTCCAGACCCCCAATGCTGTGGGGCAGAGCAGATCTTGCTTACTTGCAACTCAGGTCGTTTGTTATGCCTCTAGGCCACAGCTTTGTTTATCACAGGGAGCCTGTCCAGAACACATTACTTTCAGATGCTCCCGGCAGAACACGTACATTACTCACTAACTTTAATTCTTAAACTAGGAAAATATATGTCAGTCCCCTACAGTTGTTGTTTAAGCCACCTAGTCTATGGGATTTGTTATGGTAGTTTGAGCTGAGTAATAGTCTTATTGTTCAAATGATTCTTTTTTTTTATTTTTTTATTTCGGCATATTATGGGGGTACAGATTTTAAGGTTTCAATAAATGCCCGTTTCCCCCCCCCCCAAAAGTCTGAGTCTACATCATGACCATCCCCCAGATGGTGCACGTCTCACTCATTATGTATGTATATACCCGCCCCCCTCCCCACTCCCACCTGCCCAATACCCTATTACTGTAGTACCTATGTGTCCACTTAGGTGCTACTCAGTTAATACCAGTTTGCTGGAGAATATATCTGGTGCTTGTTTTTCCATTCTTGGGATACTTCACTTAGTAGTATGGGTTCCAGCTCTAACCAGGAAAATATAAGATGTGCTATATCACCGTTGTTTCTTAGAGCTGAATAGTACTCCATGGTATACATATACCACATTTTATTAATCCATTCTTGGATTGATGGGCACTTGGGCTGTTTCCACAGCCTTGCAATTATGAATTGTGCTGTTATAAACATTCGAGTGCAGGTGTCTTTTTTGTAGAGTGTCATTGGATCATTTGGGTAGATGCCCAGCAATGGGATTGCTGGATCAAATGGTAGATTCACTTGTATCACTTTAAGGTATCTCCATATTGCTTTCCACAGAGGTTGAACTAGTTTGCAGTCCCACCAGCAGTGTAGGAGTGTTCCTCTCTCTCCGCAACCACGCCAGCATTTATTGTTTGGAGATTTTTTGATAAAGGCCATTCTCACTGGGGTTAAGTGATATCTCATTGTGGTTTTGATTTGCATTTCCCTGATGATTAGAGATGTTGAGCATTTTTTCATATGTTTGTTGGCCATGCTTCTGTCTTCTTTAGAAAAATTTCTGTTCAAGTCCTTTGCCCACTTTTTAATGGGGTTATTTGATTTTTTCTTCCTGCTTTTCGTGAGTTCTAAGTATATTCTAGTTATCAGTCCCTTATCGGATGCGTAGGATGCAAAAATTTTCTCCCATTCTGTAGGTTGTCTGTTTACTTTCATGACTATTTCTTTGGCTGTGCAGAAACTTTGTAGTTTGATCATGTCCCATTTATTTATTTTTGTTGCTGCTGTAATTGCCTTTGGGGACTTCTTCATAAACTCTTTGCCAAGGCCGATGTCTAGGAGAGTGTTTCCAACTTTTTCCTCTAGAGTTCTAATAGTTTCATACCTTAGGTTTAAGTCTGTTATCCAGCGTGAGTTGGTTTTTGTGAGAGGTGAAAGGTGTGGGTCCTGTTTTAGCCTTTTACAGGTGGCTATCCAGTTTTCCCAGCACCATTTATTGAAGAGGGATTCTTTTCCCCAGCATATGTTTTTGTCTGCTTTATCAAAGATTAGATGGCTATATGAGGATGGTTTTATATCAGGATTCTCACATCTGTTCCACTGGTCAATGTTCCTATTTTTGTGCCAATACCATATTGTTTTAATTACTACAGCTTTGTAGTATAGTTTGATATCTGGCATGTTAATGCCTCCCATTTTGTTTTTGTTGCCTAGAATTGCTCTTGATATTCGGGGTCTTCTTTGGTTCCATACAAAGCGTAAAATTATTTTTTCTATATCTGTGAAGAATGCTGATGGGATTTTAATAGGTATTGCATTGAATCTGTAGATCAGTTTGGGTAGTATAGACATTTTGATGATATTGAGTCTGCCGATCCACGAGCATGGTATGGATTTCCATCTGTTTACATCCTCTGCTATTTCCTTCCTCAGTGTTTCATAGTTCTCCCTGTAGAGGTCTTTTACGTCCTTGGTTAAGTATATTCCTAGGTACTTTAATTTCTTTGTTGCTATTGTGAAGCGAATTGAGTCTTTGATTTGGTTCTCAATTAGATTGTTGTTGGCGTATATGAATGCCTCTGATTTCTGTGTATTGATTTTGTATCCTGAGACTTTACTAAATTCATTGATCAGTTCCAGGAGTTTCTTGGTTGAATCCTTGGGGTTTTCTAGATACAATATCATATCATCAGCAAACAGTGAAAGTTTGATCTCTTCTGCCCCTATTTGGATACCTTTGATTCCATTTTCCTGTCTGATTGCTGTAGCCAAGACTTCCAGCACTATGTTGAACAGAAGTGGAGATAGTGGGCAGCCTTGTCTGGTTCCAGTTCTAAGTGGGAATGATTTCAATTTTTCCCCATTCAGTATGATGTTGGCTATGGGTCTGTCATATATGGCTTGTATCATTTTTAGGTATGTCCCTTCTATGCCTATTTTCTTAAGTGTTCGTATCATGAAAGGGTGTTGAATTTTGTCATAAGCTTTTTCTGCATCTATTGAAAGAATCATGTGGTCTTTGTTTTTGCTTCTGTTTATGTGGTGAATTGCATTTATAGATTTACGTATGTTGAACCATCCCTGCATCCCTGGGATGAAGCCCACTTGGTTGTGGTGGATTATTTTTTTGATAAGTGTCTGGATTCGGTTAGCTAAGATTTTGTTGAAAATTTTTGCATCTATATTCATTAGGGATATTGGTCTGTAGTTTTCTTTTTTTGTTGCACCCTTTCCTGGTTTGGGTATCAGAGTAATATTCGCTTCATAAAAGGTGTCAGGGAGGTTTCCGTTCTTCTCGATGTTGTGGAATAGTTTCTGCAAGATAGGTACTAGTTCTTCTTTGTAAGTGTGGTAAAATTCGGGTGTGAAGTCATCTGGACCAGGACTTTTCTTTTTAGGGAGATTTTTAATTGCTGTTTCTATTTCAGCTGTTGAGATTGGTCTGTTCAGGGAATCTATTTCTTCCTGGTTGAGCCTAGGGAGGCTGTGTGTTTCTAGAAATTTGTCCATTTCCTCCACATTTTCCAGTTTGTGTGCATAAAGATTTTTGTAGTAGTCATAAATTCTATCTTGTATCTCTTTGGGATCAGTTGTGATATCTCCTTTTTTGTTCCTGATGGAGCTTATTAGAGATTTCTCTTTTCTGCTTTTCATTAGCTTAGCCAATGGTGTGTCAATTTTGTTTATTTTTTCAAAGAACCAACTTTTTGTTTTATTAATCTCCTGAATAGCTTCCCTGTTTTCAATTTGGTTTAGTTCTGATTTGATCTTGTTGATTTCACTTCTTCTGCTGGGTTTGGGGTTGGTCTGTTCTTCTTTTTCCAGCTCTTTGAGTCGTTTCATTAGATTGTCTATTTGTGATCTTCTTGACTTTTGGTTATAGGCATTTATGGAGATAAACTTTCCTCTCAGAACTGCTTTAGCTGTGTCCCAGAGGAGTTGATATCTTGTCTCTCCATTGTCGTTTTCTTCATAGAATTTTTTTATTTCCGTCTTGATTTCTTCATTTACGAAGTAATCATTTAGTAGGAGGTTGTTTAATTTCCACGTTTTTGTGTAGAAGTGTGAGTTTCTGTTAGGGTTGATTTCTAGTTTTATTCCACTGTGATCTGAGAAGGTACATGGTATGATTTCTATTTTTTTAAATTTCTTGAGATTTTCTTTGTGTCCTAGGATATGGTCAATCTTAGAGAATGTCCCGTGAGCTGATGAGAAGAACGTATATTCAGTGGATTTTGGGTAGAATGTTCTGTAAATGTCAGTCAGACCCAATTGTTCTAGAGTTTTGTTTAAGTCCATTATTTCTTTTTTTTTTTTTTTTTTTGAGACAGAGTCTCGCTTTTGTTGCCCAGGCTAGAGTGAGTGCCGTGGCGTCAGCCTAGCTCACAGCAACCTCAAACTCCTGGGCTCAAGCAATCCTCCTGCCTCAGCCTCCTGAGTAGCTGGGACTACAGGCACGCGCCACCATGCCCGGCTAATTTTATATATATATATTAGTTGGCCAATTAATTTCTTTCTATTTTTATAGTAGAGACAGGGTCTCGCTCAGGCTGGTTTTGAACTCCTAACCTTGAGCAATCCGCCTGCCTCGGCCTCCCAGAGTGCTAGGATTACAAGCGTGAGCCACCACGCCCGGCCCATTATTTCTTTATTAATTTTCTGTTTGGAGGATCTGTCTCGTGCCGTCAGTGGGGTGTTGAAATCTCCGATGATTATGGAGCTGCTATTAATCCATTTGCTTAGCTCCAGTAAGGTTTGCTTTATGAATCTGGGTGCACCTAAGTTGGGTGCATATATATTTAAAATTGTTATCTCTTCTTGATGAACTGTGCCCTTTACCATTATATAATGACCCTCTTTGTCTTTCACTACTTTTGTTAGTTTAAAAACTAAATCGTCTGAAATTAGAACTGCCACACCAGCCTTCTTTTGGCTTCTATTTGCTTGGAATATTGATCTCCACCCTTTTATTTTTAGTCTATATGCATCCTTGCAGGTTAGATGTGTTTCCTGAAGACAGCATATACTTGGCCTGTATTTTCTTATCCATTCAGCCAGCCTATGTCTCTTGAGTGGAGAGTTTAAGCCATTCACATTTATTGAGAGAACTGATAGGTAAGGTAGATTACTGTTCATTCTGTTGGGTTGGATGTTGTTGCTATGAGTTCTGTCTTGAGCCCTTGTAATATCTGGCCTTTAATATCTTTGAGTTTTGGTTGTTTTTATATTCGTGGGTTATTATTATGATGTTCCGTACGTAACGCTGTTTTAAGTACTTCTTGTAGGGCTGGTCTTGTCTTGGTGAATTCTCTGAGCCTTTGCTTGTCTGAGAATGTTTTTATTTCTCCTTCATATACAAAGCTTAGTTTTGCAGGGAATAATATTCTAGGCTGGGCATTGTTTTGTTTCAAAAGGGTGAGAATGGGGCCCCAGTCTCTCCTTGCTTGTAAGGTCTCATTAGAGAAGTCTGATGTTATTCGAATTGGCTTTCCCTTGTATGTTACTTGCTTCTTTTGTCTTACAGCTCTTAGAAGGGCCTCTTTGGTTGATACTTTGGTCAATCTGATGACTGCATGTCGTGACGTCTTCCTGTTTGCGTTGAATCTCCCAGGGGTCCTCTGAGCTTCTTGAACTTGTATATCAAGATTTTGAGCAAGGCCTGGGAAATTTTCCTCTATTATATCTTCAAACAGCTTGTCCAACCCTTGAGTGTTGTCTTCTTCCCCTTTTTGTAAGCCTATAACCCTCACATTAGGTTTCTTCACATAATCCCACAGCTCTTGTGGGCTTTGCTCTTTTCTCTTGTTTCTCTGCTCTATTTCTGTGACTGATTTATTTAATTGGAGGGTGTTATCTTCAAGCTCTGAGATTCTTTCTTCTGTTCAAATGATTCTTTGCATATTCAAAATAGGTTTTTAACATCAATTTTAAAATCATACCTGTCTTGAATCTCTAAAATGTTTGTCTTATATAAAATTCTAATATAAAATACAAAGTATAATCATAACATAATAATTCATCTGATTTAAAAAACAAATTGGGACTTGAGTATGCATGAATAAAAAAATACAAACATCAGAAATTACACAGCTTCTGTATAGCACACAGCCTGAAATCTTGTGAGGTTAATTTAACAATACTGTTCTGCTCAAAACCATTTTGGATTTATTTTAATTGTATTATTTTGAATATCCTCAATAATATTTTTATCCTTTTAGGGTAAATTTAAATTTTTTGAAACATAAAAGTAATTTTTGTCAAATATGGTGAAAAAATTAGTGTTAAGTATTAAAAATAGTTCCTTCAAGAATATAGTATTAGGTTAAGGATTTTTATTAGGAACTAATTCTTAGATAAATATAGCCCATTACATGTTTCAGAAAATCTTCTAAATGCTTCTGCAATTGTACATAAGAATCCTTATTGAGTTTTTTATGGTATAAATTTTATATGAACATCATTTATGTAAAAGAAATAAAATCAGCTTCACTGGTGATTTTGACATGGACTTCTAAGAGTACAGGGATATTGGTATTAAGTTGTTGCTCTTTCTGTTCATTCAAAATTCATGGCATATCTTCAGAGCAACTTTTAAAATTGTCTGGCCAAGCCAGTATACTATACTGCTTAAGAAAGTGGGTGGTGGGGTCAGGTTGCCTGTGTTCAAGCCAAGCTATACTGTTTAACCAGCTTGGAGGCCTTGGGCAAGTTAGTCAACCCCTATTTTCAGTTTTCTCATCTGGAAAATGGGGCTAATGATAGGGTTGTTGTGAGATAATACCTAAAAATTATAGTATTTATAGGTGCTTAGAACAGTGCCCGGCACATAGAAAACAATAAATATGAGCTATCATCATCATCATAATCATATCATCTCTCTCTTTTTTTTTTTTTTTTTTTTGAGACAGAGTCTTGCGTTGTTGCCCAGGCTAGAGTGAGTGCTGTGGCGTCAGCCTAGCTCACAGTAACCTCAAACTCCTGGGCTCGAGCAATCCTTCTGTCTCAGCCTCCCGAGTAGCTGGGACTACAGGCATGCACCACCATGCCCGGCTAATTTTTTTTTTTATATATATATATCAGTTGGCCAATTAGTTTCTTTCTATTTATAGTAGAGACAGGGTCTCGCTCGCTCAGGCTGGTTTTGAACTCCTGACCTTGAGCAATCCGCCAGCCTCGGCCTCCCAGAGAGCTAGGATTACAGGCGTGAGTCACCACGCCCGGCCTCATCTCTCTTTTCTCATATCCAGTCAGTTGCCTAGTGCCTTGTTCTTAAGTACAGATTTGTTGATTAAGCAGTGAAAGAGTGAAAACCTTTGTCAAATTTTCTTTCAGAATAAATCTGATTATTTGACTAAATTTAACACTTTAGTCATCTTTCTTTAAATTGTTTTTTTGGATACACTAAATATCATATCTTCAACATTGTCTGTTTTGAGGTAAGTGGTTTCCAAGCCTGACAGCATCAGAATCATATAGGTCCCCTCTGCTTAATTCATGTTCAGCAGATCTGGGGCAGGACCAGGAATCTAGTTTATTAAAAGTGCTCTAGAGTTGATTCTGATATTCCATTAAGTTGAAGTATCATGAGAGTGTTTTTTATTTTTTCATAAACGTTTTTGAGATCAATTTAAAAAAAATCTTTTTGATGTAACTTTATCCTCTCCAGCTTCTTTAAACAGATCGTGTATTCTTTTGTAGATTTAATTTCACATACACATATTTTTTTAAATCTAAATTTATTCTAAAATTTTTATTGTAAGAATTTTTTTTTACTGTAAAATTCTTTTTACTCTAAATTATTTGCTTTAAATGTGGGCTATGTATGTATGTGAGTGTATCTGCGAATTTCTTTCACACCATCTCAAGCATGGGCTGTTCAGCCTTTGGAGCACTGTTATTCCAGGTCAAAGCTTGTTGAAACTTGTCCTTAATATGATCACTCCTTCCCTGCTTCTTCAAGCCATGCATGAGAATCAGCCTCATTACTTTAAAGCAGCACCTTCACCTCACATGCTCAGAAATTCTGCTATCCAATTTCAGCAAAATGCTATATCTACCCACCAAATTTTACTAAGAATCAGGACCTTGCCATATAATTGGCATGTTTTACGGGTTTGGTGCACAACCGATATGCCAGTTCATGGGAATGGGGAAGGGAGGATGAAGATGGAAAGCATTAAAGTTAAAAGTCAGAATATAGGTTTGAAGTATTAATGTTATTCAAAGTTAGACTCTGAACTTTTAATCCTCTACAACCTATCAGCTGTTTGACATTAGCTGTTAGATCTTTTCGTAACCCTGTTTTTTACCTTTATAAAAATGTGTTTATGCTGATATCATAAAAGATAGAATTTGGTTCTTAAAGCCCTCTGCAAATGTCATTGGACAATGGGCAGTAAATGTAACCCAAATAACCTGATGTCAGGAAAAATAAAAATCAAGGCAGCATTCTAATGATAATAGTTTTAAGAAAGTGATGTCTGTTTAAGGAAAATAGAATCTTTTGTTACATTTGAAGTTAGAAACATAGCAAATAGAATTTGAAAAGGAAGTCATTAATTTTTTTCCTATAAACAATTATTCATAGAGTAACAAGACAAAATCTTTTGAGGAGAAGAATAACAATGGTGATAATGATTATAGAATCTTGTGCTTTATATCATGTGTATACCAATTGCATAGTTTCCTGATGTTTTGACTTTTATGAGAACTTCAGTACACATTAGAAATGTTTTCTATTCTGTCTCTTTCAATGTTCTCATTAATTAACAAATAATCTTTCTATAATTATATTTTTCTGCTTTGGAAATCTTTCTATTATAAGTGATTTTGTTAAAAGTAAAAGATAAAGATGCACTATGAACTATAGTCTTTTTCCATTTAGTGGGTGCATACTTTAGAGAGGTGATATTTCTGCATTTGATGATGTTGATATTTCTTTGAAATATATAACATAGATTTCTAAATAATAGCCAATAGTCAAACCAAGTTGGACATACAACCTTTGTTGGAAGACATGAACAGAGATATAGAGTACACATGAAAGGAACTATTTCTTAGCTGAATTCCACTTACATATTATTTCTCTGACAATTCTACACAAATAAAATGGCATTACTTTAGTGGCTTTTTATTTAAGTTAGAAAGGAAACCATATAGCATACATATGGGATCAAATGTTGGATCATTTATAGCAGTATGTGTTTTACTACTTCTTATTTTTAAATATCTTGTCTTATAATAATTCCCTTTTGCATTAAGTATGTACTTTCCTCCTTAAACAGAATAGTTCCAGTGTACATCCATGGGATAGCCACATATAGAAGTGCATTTTGTTTCTTTATAGGATGTAATTTCTAGTGATAGTGTTTGAATCTTTTCCTACAAAGTAACTTCTGGTTTTCTATTTTATATCTCATTTGCAGTAAGATGATATGAACTAGTTTGCGCAATTCCTTTGTACCTATACATACTCTATTCATTTGTGATTTAATTTACTATGACAGGTTTTCAAAATCTACTTGAGTTGTTTATATCCCTCCAGATGAGAAAATCTAAAAACTTAGGTTTCTGTTAAATTGACTTAAAATCATTGCGAAGTCTATATACTTTATACATACAAATTTCTATATGCATATAAATAGACTTACTTATTTTCAAATGTGCAAATCAGCACAGACCAAAATAAAGACATTGTACCCATTTCTTGCCATAATTTCTTTATCTTTGTAGAAACGAGAGCTGCTTGCTTTTGACACTTCTGTGAAATGTTAAAATTTGAGTATGCCTTTCTACCTCCCTTTTGTATCCTCCCTCTACCTTTTGTAGGCTCAGTGTGGGTGAGGGTGGGTGATTTGCCCCAGCAGGAAGGATTCTCCTTTACAGCCCTTTTAACTCCATTTGTAATGTTGTTTCTAAGAGAAATGTATTCTGAGCTTATGCTAATTAATAAACATATTACAATTCACTTGTACTGTTAATTTTAAAAATAAAGACAAAGAAACCAAACACTGAGGGATGAGTGGAACTGATTTATGCTCTCAAAAAACACCACTCTGGCTATTCTGAGAGTAAAAGCAGGAAACCCAAATAGCACAGAGTCTAGAGTCTAGAGTCTTCAGTATGAGGTTCATGGGTAGGAAAATGGGGGAGGTCTTTTAAAACCAAAGGCCGGCCGGACGCTGTGGCTCACGCCTGTAATCCTAGCTCTTGGGAGGCCGAGGCGGGCGGATTGCTCAAGGTCATGAGTTCAAAACCAGCCTGAGCAAGAGCGAGACCCCGTCTCTACTATAAACAGAAAGAAATTAATTGGCCAACTGATATATATATATATAAAAATTAGCCGGGCATAGTGGCACATGCCTGTAGTCCCAGCTACTCGGGAGGCTGAGGCAGAAGGATCACTCGAGCCCAGGAGTTTGAGGTTGCTGTGAGCTAGGCTGACGCCACGGCACTCACTCTAGCCTGGACAACAAAGTGAGACTCTGTCTCAAAAAAAAAAACAAAAAAACCAAAGGCCATATAGCACCTCTGTCCCACAATGGGAAAGCTAAGTCTTTGAGTGACTAGCACTATCTAGGCTTATCTATTAAGTAAGCATTGGGATGGCTGGAGGTGGTTTCTGCTGCATCTTTCTTGGGATTATGACATCCAGATACCTTAACTGATCTGGGATGAGAATCCCAAGTTTGATTTTATGACATCCACTTGTCATTTCAGTAGGATTGATGTCTGCAGTGGGCTAAATGGCCAGGTTAGGATTCTTTTTTTTTTTTTTTTTTAACTCCATGGTATATACATATAACAGGTTAGGATTCTTAAGTAGTTTGGACTCTTGGGTATAGATCTGTCCCTTTTGCAGATACTGTCTGTTTTTGTTATATGTCTATAACTGCAGCTGAGCAAATCAAAGTTTTTCTCAAGAGTACGGAATAGTATGTATACACATACATGGATTCTGAAATCTGAATTCAGATGCTGTAGACTTTTACAGCATAAATTTACCTCAAGGTTTTTGTATGTATGTATTATAAATTAATAATTCATTCTAAATTTTCCAATTAATGAGCATTAGGAAATGTATATGTGTATCTAATCATTTGTCTAGCAATCCTCTATCCATGTCTATCTTCTATATCCCTTGCTACCAGGAGAAAATAATGTTAATATTCATATTAATAGTTGTAGCCCCTTTCTGCTCAGTTTAGTAGGAATTCCAGTGTTTGTCTGGGATTCTCCCTTTTGAAGTTTCTTGGTGTCCTTTCCTATTAACACACCTCATTGGGGACCATCTCGTTGCATTAGTGAAGCTGTGCTAACAGCTTTAATTGCTCTAAGGGGAAAGGGGCAGGAACTCTATCACATTCTGCCCTAGATGCTCCTTGGCTCTGCATGACTGAGGCATGGGATGGGCAACCACAAATAAGACTCTCTGACACCCTTCCCCCAGAACATCAACTGCCTATTTGGTTTATGTTTGTGAAACTAACAAGGGCCACTCTAGAGCTTCTTTCTAGAACAAAAGTAGACTTGCTGTCTCCATTTTTAGGTAGAGAAGAAGCTGATAAGTTTTAAGTAGAAACTAAAAAAGATTTAAAATTTTGGTTAACTGAAGATTTTGTATGTATACACATAATACACATCTATATTATGCATGTGTTTTCATATCTATACATCTGTATAACATAATTTATAATTATATTACTAGCATTGAACAGAAATTTATTATTTTTAAAATTTAAAAATTTTCAATTTATTTTCTTTTTAGAGAATAGGATCTTGCTGTGTTGCCCAGGCAGGCCTCAAACTCCTTGGCTCAAGCAGCCCTCCTACCTCAGCTTTCCAAGGAGCTAGGATTATAAGCATGTGCCACTGCTCCTGGCCCTTAAGAAACTTCTATTGTAGTTGTTCACACATACTTGAATTTGCTTTAGATAAATTAATTTTTTTAAATGTCAGACTTCTAATCATATTTTGGACATGGATTTGATGAAACAGCTTACCTATGGTCATGTATATGCATCAGTTAAATATATAACTATTAAAATGTCCTATTTAACTTTGATTCATATGACATGAATATTTTTAAATATTAAATATATATAAATATATTAATTTGCATCCTTTAATTACAGAAGTGTTCATAGTAATTTATTTCTTATATTGGTTAAATTATTAAAGGTAAGAAACATTAATTACCCTAAGTTAGCAAATC
This sequence comes from Microcebus murinus, assembly GCF_040939455.1. Taxonomy (NCBI): domain Eukaryota; kingdom Metazoa; phylum Chordata; class Mammalia; order Primates; family Cheirogaleidae; genus Microcebus; species Microcebus murinus. Next base: position 34,070,928 of record NC_134107.1, read on the forward strand.
TTTTAAATTTAGATGCATTATAGAACAATCTTTTCCTTTCACAAAGAAATTTATATTAGTGAATTAAAATGATAAAAACACATTTTCTTATCTTATTTGTAATCTGTAATTTCTGAAGACCAATTTAAAGTATATTGTCTCTTCAAGTGACATTAAATTAGACCTCAGTCGTCTGTTTCCTGTCACTTCCTATTATTTTGTACTTGTTCATCAATCCTTGAGGGAAATCAGAGCCTGTGTGGCTCTCTCTAATCTGCATAATGCTCAGGGAGGGCGTGGTCAGGAGGTACCTCTCCTCTCATGGCACTGACTTTTTTTAACCCAATCTCAGGCCCAGTGCTAATCCCACTGGATTCTCCTGCCTGTAGCAGAATGAATGTGACTCTTAAAAAAATAATTTAAAAATCAAACTCCACTCTTTTAAATATTTAAATCTATTTTTACACTATACATTTTTAAATGTATTCTTTTTGTTGTTCATTATTTTATGCCTCATCAACAAAGTTATATGTAGTTAAAGCATTAACCATTGTTTCAGGATTTTTACCTCTGTAAATCCATGTGCAAATGACCTTATTTTGTAATAGTCTGGGGGATTATGTATGCACACATTTCTAATTATGGAGTCATATTGTTTGCAACTATAGAACGGAAAGAATCAAGGCCCCATGTGATCACCTATTCATCTATTTTGATGAAACACCTCTTCTTTTTCACAATAAATTGATGTTTTTATCCATCTCTTTTTAAATATAGAAGTTGTCCCATAAGTGAATAAGGGATCTTCTGTAAAATAACAAATAAGTATATAATGGAAGTTTTCCCACCAAAACCATCCCCAGAGATAATAGCTGTTGTTAACATTTTCTAGGCATATTCATATGTAAATGAATTTATGGATATATATTCATATATAAAATATACATACTTTTTACAAGTAATATTCTGCAAATTGTTTTATTATTTACTATGTCATGGACCTTTTTCCATGTCAGTCCATAGAGAGAAACCACTTTTCATGCCTATGTATTCTATTGTTTTAAGTTTTAGAGATATTAATATAATAATTCCTGCTTTAGATGTTGAACCAATTGATGAATAGACTCAGAAGGCAGGCAGTAATTAAGATCCAGTCACTACTTTACTATTGATAAGGCTAAATTCGAGAAGGTGATTTTGACATGAAGCTAAAATACTCCCTGAATTGAATTTATCCATCAAGCCTGGGTGAAGGAGCAGACTGAGGAGTTACATGCCTTCCCTGGAGGACAACAAATCATTGTCCTGGTAGAGAAGAAGTAGCAAGCCAACCAGAGAGAAGGAGATTTAGAGATAGATAGAGAGGGAAAAAGAGAGCGAGAGAGATTGATTGACAGACTGGGCTTTATATAGACAGTGACCTTACACAGTTAAATGCCAGTGAACATGTCCATGTCCTGATCATCTGGAGAGGAAGAGCAAGTGAAGAGCAGAGGAAAAGAGTGAAGCTTCTTCCTGGGAGGGTAGAGGCATTCAGAAGGGTTCCCTCTTCATATAGTGCAGGTTTACCCCATCTTACATAGTAATTATATATGACTACTGATGGACATTTAGATGTCTTCCAATTGCCATTGTAATGAGCAGTGCTGTGCTGGAGTTAACATCTTTGTATACATAGTTTTGCACACTTCTGCTAGTAACACTGAATATGAACTCCTAGAATTAGAATTATTGGAACAAATAATTTTTCCCTAGATATTGCCTAATAGGTAAAAAAAAGTTTGAGCCTATTTACATTGTATCCAAAGATAAATTAATGTACCATTTCCTTGCACCCTCACTTTCATTCACCTATATTAGCCTGATAGATTAAAAAATTATTTCATTTAAAAAAATGAATAATGAAATAATCTATTGATTATTAGTGAAGTTAAATATATTTCTGTAGGTTTATTGGTCACTTGTATTTTTTCTGGTAATTCACCCATGCATATCTTTGCCCGATTAGCTGTGTTCATCTTTCTCTTATTGAGTTGTCAAAATTCTTTAAGGGTTAAGTGTATTTAAAATATCCTTCATATAAAAATGTAATATATTTCTCCCTAAGTTTGTCATTTGTCTTTTAAATTTTCTAGTGTCCTTTGATATATAGTAGTTAAGTTTCTACTTAATTACCTCTGTTACTTTAAAAAAAATAACTTATTGGGTTTTTTTTAATCATGCTAAACAAAATTTTCACATTCTAAGTATATTTTCCCCTAGTATATTTATTTGTTATAGTAAAATTTTTAATTCATATAAAATTTATTTTTGTAGTTGTGCTGGGAGTATGAAAATTCATACTTTATTACTATAAAGATTAATTCACTTAATAATGGAGAACTTAAAAAATATTACTTAACTGTACTTAGCTTTTTTTAAAGCTGATAAATGAGTTACCTTTGAGGCTTAGATTATTCCATGACACCTTATATTTAATTTAATCTGTGACTGCTTATATACTCCACATTATGATTTCTTGTAGCAGAAAATACAAGAAGAAAACTGCACCATTGACATCTTGTATGCAGGAAGCCTTAAAAATATTGAAAGTTCCTCTCTCTCCGCAACCACGCCAGCATTTATTGTTTGGAGATTTTTTGATAAAGGCCATTCTCACTGGGGTTAAGTGATATCTCATTGTGGTTTTGATTTGCATTTCCCTGATGATTAGAGATGTTGAGCATTTCTTCATATGTTTGTTGGCCATTCTTCTGTCTTCTTTAGAAAAATTTCTGTTCGGAGAGAGAGGAACACTCCTACACTGCTGGTGGGACTGCAAACTAGTTCAACCTCTGTGGAAAGCAATATGGAGATATCTTAAAGCGATACAAGTGAATCTACCATTTGATCCAGCAATCCCATTGCTGGGCATCTACCCAAATGATCCAATGACACTCTACAAAAAAGACACCTGCACTCGAATGTTTATAGCAGCACAATTCATAATTGCAAGGCTGTGGAAACAGCCCAAGTGCCCATCAATCCAAGAATGGATTAATAAAATGTGGTATATGTATACCATGGAGTACTATTCAGCTCTAAGAAACAATGGTGATATAGCATATCTTATATTTTCCTGGTTAGAGCTGGAACCCATACTACTAAGTGAAGTATCCCAAGAATGGAAAAACAAGCACCAGATATATTCTCCAGCAAACTGGTATTAACTGAGTAGCACCTAAGTGGACACATAGGTACTACAGTAATAGGGTATTGGGCAGGTGGGAGTGGGGAGGGGGGCGGGTATATACATACATAATGAGTGACATGTGCACCATCTGGGGGATGGTCATGATGGAGACTCAGACTTTTGGGGGGGAGGGGGGGAAATGGGCATTTATTGAAACCTTAAAATCTGTACCCCCATAATATGCCGAAATAAAAAAAAATATTGAAAGTTATTATTCCATTTGGATTTTTTTCTGATTAAAGAACAAAGTATCTAGGCATATTTGTGGAGTAATTAACTCATGTACTCTTAATACAGGAAGCATGTTTGATTCATCTCATGTTGAAATTAACTTTCAAATCCTGAGATCTCACAACTTAAAACAGTGGAAGTGCAATTGGGAGATAAAGGAAATAATTAAAAAACAATCTAGGTAGTAGGGATGTGGATAATAGTCAGTCGTTTTGGGAATGCAATCAAGTGTATGTAAATATTTGTTTCTAATAAATATAGATGGTATTAATTAAATTGAAAAATGAGTAAATCCAGTGTAGCCAGTTGAGATATCATACACTTTTTATCATAATAATTATAATTACACATTGGTGGATTTTTATTGTTGGGATAGTTTGAATGATGTCCTTGAGAAATACAAAAGCTTGAGTTAATCCCCAAGCTCAATCTGATTGATAGACTCTTGAATATGCTCCTTGAGTCATGGAAGATGATTATCTATAGATGTGAACAAGTTATCTGTCTGAAGTTTACAAGTCATAAATGTTATTTGAAGTAGCCCATGGATCAACCAAGTAAATGAAGCTTCTTGAAAAACAGGCTTCCTGAGAGTTTATGCAATTTGCCTGCCTAGGGCAAAGGAATAGATTTTGGGGGAGTAGATACATTTATTAATTCATAGGTTCAGGGAGGTATTAGAATGCTTCTAAGAGTCACACTTGCTGGATTCATAGCCCCACTCTGTCTCTTACCATGTGACTATGAATAAGATATCCTCTTTGTGCTTCAGGGTTTTCTGTATTGAATGGCAATATCTATGGGGTTCTGTATTAGTGAGTTAATATAAGAAAAGGTCTGGGAAGAGTGCTTGAACCATTCTGAGCACCCTAGTAGGAATTCAATAAATGCTAGCCATTAGTCATTCAATCAACAAGCATTCCTTAGTATCTACTTTGGGCTTTACACAGGAATGTTGTACCTCTTTGGAACTGGGAACAGTGTTGGTGAGTGACATGGAGTCTCTTCAGCCATGTAAAAGGATCTGCTATAGCAGAACCACCTTCTCTTTGTATAGGAGGTTGCACTGGCTTGGGTCATTCAAACACAGAAAACCAGGGAGTTCTGGCAGCCTGAGGAATTGGTACACTAAATTCTTGCATATACTTGAAGGATGATTGACTTGTGGTGAGAAATATATGGTCATGGGTTTAGGGACAGAAGATTTATTGAGCATCTCCTATGTGGCAGACAGTGATAGATATTTACAGTTGCTCATTCAATTAATAATGGAAGTGAAAGGAAAAAGAATTGACTCTTCTTGTTACTAGGCTAACCCCTTCATTTGTTTTCTCTAGTCCCACCTCATCTCATTGTGTCTGGTGGACTGACCATCCTCTTTCTTGTACTTTCCTGTCTCTCTCTCTGTGCCACTGCCCTACCCCACTTCTTGATTATTCTTCTATCCTCAAAAAGTTCTTTCTACGATTCTAGTCCCTTGATATATCTTCCCAGCATTCTCCTCTGTTGCTAAACAATTCAGAAGAGTTTTTATTTCCTGACTTGAAATTCTTACTATTCAGTCATTGCCCAACTCAACTGACTTTTGCTTTAATCAGACTCTGCAGACTCTTGTTTCAATCAGCTCTGACTTAAATCTGCTTTACAATAGCTGTCCCTCTGAGATCTGTCAATTGTACATTATAGATATTCTAGGACTTTTGATTTCATTTGAGTTTACTCTTTAATCTCTTCAATACAGTTAATTTACTAAAGGTGAAAAGAGGTAACAATGCTTCCCAGTTATTAAGTTCACCAGCCTTTTCCATCATCCTCAACCTCTCTGTAATATTTGACACTATCTAATTGATTTAGAAAGCCATTTGCTTCCTGGCTTTTGTGAATTCTTCTGGTTTTGCTTCTCTCAGATCATTCACCTGTGTTCTCCTTTTTAAAAATATCTGCCTCTCTCCCCCCAAATATGTTTCCTTAGAGGGAACATACTTAGCTTATTTATGTCTAAGACCCTCCTAACTTCTTTCTCTACTGTTTCTTCCTGAATAGCTTCAATAGTCTATATCTACCTTATGCTGGTGACTATAAATTTTGTATTTCTGCAGTTATTACTTGTTTAAATTCAAGCTCTGAATTTCTAAGTATCCACTGAACATCATGTTTCCCTAAGCCCTTAAATTTCACATTCAATGGCACATTTATTTGAGTGCCTGCTATCTGCCAAGCACTCTATGAATTCAGAAATTTAGAAGTATATAAGACTGAGTGCTTGCCTTAAAGAGTTTACAGAGGGGTAAGGCAGAAAATAAGACATAAAAAATAAATGAACAAGACAATTCTATTAAAAACATGAAATAGAATATTGTTTCAGAGAATGGCTAAAGGGTTGGTTTTTGTTGATAAAGCAATCTCTGAGGAGGTAATAGTTGAATAGTGACTTGAGTAGTGAGAAAGTTCTAGTCATGTAAACTGTGAGGAGGAAGAGCTTTCAAAGAAGAAGCAAAAGCAATCGCAAAGGCCTTGATGGCAGGACAGAGTGGCGTATTTGAGTGGTGCAGAGAAATAAGACCTCTGAGCCTGGAGCATGATGATTTGGAGAGGTGGGGATCATGCTGATCATGGAGAAATCTGTGGAACATGATAAGGAGTTTTTTTTTTTTTTTTGAGACAGAGTCTCGCTTTGTTGCCCAGGCTAGAGTGAGTGCCCTGGCGTCAGCCTAGCTCACAGCAACCTCAAACTCCTGGGTTCAAGCAATCCTTCTGCCTCAGCCTCCCAAGTAGCTGGGACTACAGGCATGCGCCACCATGCCCGGCTAATTTTTTCTATATATATTAGTTGGCCAATTAATTTCTTTCTATTTATAGTAGAGACAGGGTCTCGCTCTTGCTCAGGCTGGTTTCGAACTCCTGACCTTGAGCAATCCACCCACCTCGGCCTCCCAGAGAGCTAGGATTACAGGCGTGAGCCACCGCGCCCGGCCGGAGTTTTTATTTTACCCTTGAAAGATATTGGTGAATTTTAAGCATGGAAATAATGTGACCTAAAATATGCTTTAGAAATACAATGCTGACTCCTTTGTGGAGCAGGTAAGCGTAGAGGCAGACACATAACTTAAGTGTGGAGGCAGATACACAACTTAAGAGGCTGCTGAAGTATCCAGACACAAGTTGATATGCATGGACTATATTGTGAAAATTATGAGAAATGATAAGATTCAGATATGTTTTGGAAATAGACATTAAAGAATATATTATTAGGTTGGATTTTGAGTGTGAGGGAAAGACAAGAATGAAAGTTGTATCCTATTTGGGCTGAGCCCAAAATGTTGGCCCCATTTACTGAAATGAAGACCTGAAGACCACCAGGGTGAGAGGTCTTCCTTGGCAACTGTCCAACTGCCATTGGGCAGTTGAGCAGAGATGCTGAATAGGCAATGGGCTAGGCAGAGAAGACATCTGGGTGAGAGATACAAGTTTTACAACTATTAATATATAAATAGTATTTAAAACTATAGATATGGTGAGATCACCAAAGTTGAGAGATTAGATAGAAAAACGGCAGATGAGAGAGCATGGGATTCTCTAATTTCCAGTGGCTTTGTAAAGGAAGGATCAACTAAGGAAACTGAGAAGGGATAGGTGGTTATTGAGGTACAGAGCTCAGAGAAGAAAATATTTGAGAAGGAGGGAATGATGAGACATGTCAAATGCTGCTGTGGGCTTAAGGAGGAAGGCAGCAACGGAGAATTACCATTGCCCTTGACTAGATGCTGATCATTTAGCAAAAGTGACCTTGATAAGGAACACTTTGGGTGACATGGTGTGGATGAAAACCTAATTTGAATGAATTGAGTGAGGGATGTATAGATGACTTTTTCAGAGTGTTAAGGTAAGCAGAGTAAAGAAATACAAGGGGCTCAATGGTCATAGGAGGGTTTCTTAAAGTGAATTATATTATATTTGCATACTAAATGGCAATAATCAGGTAAAAGAGCATAAACTGATGTTGCAAAAGATCAATTATATAATTTCAGGAGAATGGAAAGTTCATCCAATGTAATAGGGAAAAGGATGGAGTTTGTGAGCACAGATGCAGGTGGCTGGTAAAATGGTTGGAGAGAAAATGAGGTACTTTTCATTTTGTTACCTGTTTTAGTTAGGAACAACATAACTCAACCAATACTTATTTGTGGCATAATTTATAGTTGGGAAGAAAGAATTCATCAAGAAGATACACATAGACAAACTTATGTTTAGCCTTATTTTATACCTTGTATTTATATTTATATTTATATAAATACCTTGTATTTATTTTTATAATCAGAATTGACTTCTATAATATTTAGTATGATATTTATAATATCATCTTTATAATATTTAGTTTAAGCAATAACAAATATGTCATGCTTCTTGTTAAATGCCAGCCACAGGTCTAAGAGCTTTTACATATATTATCTCATTTAATCTTTACAACAAATGCATAGGAACAGGTTCTATTGTTATGTCAATGTGCAAATCAGAAAGAGGTACAAAAGTGTTAAGTAATTTCCCAAAGTTTGTTATGCTGCACTGTCTTTCATCTAAGTAGGTATAAAAAAGTATGTTTTACTAAGTCTTTGTAATGTAAGATTTTGTTATTTTGCAACATTTTTATTAATAGTTGATAAAACTCTGCTTCCATCCCTGTTTCTATTTCAAAGTTGAGTGTAAATAATATTTCAAAATATATAAAACTCTATGTAAGAGCACCCAACTGGTTCCTATGTCATCCTATACTTCAGTATCAACAGGGAATCCCCTGGGGAGGAGTGAGAAACTTAGGCTAGGCCTAAAGAAGAAGCTCTATCAGGTCATGCCAATGGATGGCATTGGAAATCTGGAGTAGGTGTTATGTAGGTCTGTAACCAGTGGCAGAAAACTACCATTGTGACCTAAGAAATAGGGTAAATAACTGCTTAGGCTCCTCTGGTCAAAAGGCAAGTGCTCAGATCTGGGAAGTGGTTGGTGCACTGTATTTTTCTTTTCTCACTATTTGTAATTGATTCTTTTTAGTGTCTACTTGCTCTAGGTTCATTTTTGCCTTTGTTCATATTTTTGTTCTTTGTAAACAGTTTATTTTCCTATTTATCTTTTATAGTATCCTAGAATGCTTATTTCATCTAGACTGAATTCACATTTCATTGTTCACATTGAAGTTTTTTTGGCCATCTTTCTTGGCATTTTATTTTTTTATCTGCTTTGCCATTTTAGTTTGCAGGCTCATTTTAAGTGGAAATTTTGTTGTTTATTTCCCCTCTCCTCCTTTCCTCTGTGCTTACCCTTCACTGTCAAGCGGTTTTATAACTACTCCCCTGGCCTCTCAAGGAGTACAAAAGCCAGTCTTTTAATGCATGTTGAAATTCCTAACCCACAAAAGTGATATTTCTTTTACCATCCTCAATCTGTCCGCTTAGCTTTCCATACAATCATGTCTCCAAGCATTGGGTTAGGTGCTGGTTTTGTTTTATTGTTTTACCTCAGCATCTTTTCTTGGAAAACAACCTTACTGAACTTCTGCTTAGATGAAGACCTCTTAATCCTCATTATCCCAGAGGACCCAAACTCTTAACAGACTCCATCTGCTTCCATACTTTGGAACCCGTTGGCCAAGAACTCTAATCTTCTCTTCTCTCTAAAGTTGTTTATCTTGGTTTTGAGTCTGGTTCTGTCCTTTTGACTTTCTTTTTTTCTTTTGGATTTTATCCTTTATTCTTAAAAGTTTGGAAGAGTACAAAGTTGTCTTCAATAAAATTAGGTAACTTTAAATTTCAGTCATTTAAAAAAAATTGAAGGAGAATGGACAGTATTGAGAGGACCACAGCGTCCACCATGCGAGACTGTGGCTGGAGTGGAGACTTGTGGTGCAAGGTACCTGGGTACATAGTATGAGTGCTCATATTTTTTCATGGTTCATGATTCAAACCTCTTTTGAGGTTTTTGACATTGTGATGCACTATGGTGGAAGATTCAAAATTTACAGACACTATTTCCTTGCCTATATCAAACCAAAGCAAACTGGAAGTCTAAAATAGATTTATTTAAAAGAAAATACATTTTATATCTTTAAGGCACACAAGAAGAGAAAAAACCCTGAGAGACCTAAAAAAAGATATGCTAACTCTGACACATCTTGTCTGATGACGGTGAGCTACAGTCTTTTAAGAATTTAAAATGAGTGGCTTGTCTAATTTGTTCTCTTCCTTTTCATTTCTTTCCTCCCAACTATCTTATTTTTATCCTACTGTCACATATCATACTTTTAAACCCTGTCTTACTCTTGCAAATTTCACAGTCTTATTTTTCTTAATGTGGCTAAGCCCTCTCTGATTTAACACTTTATCTTACATTTCATTGTCTTTTTTTCCTCCCCTTTCCTGTTTCTTAGTTTGGGCATGACTCCTTAATATATTTTTATTTAATGGTTGACTACTTTAGAAATGAGAGGTGGGAAAAAGGAGTACTGGATGAAAATGACACATGTCAAGGGACTTTAAGAAGCTGTTCTGGGTGCAGGTGGTAATTGTGGATATTGTGACACTTTCTTCCTGATCTGAATATCACATTTTCTAGGCTTGATATCTCTTTTAGTATACTCAATACTTTAAAAAAATATTCAAGTTATATTTGAGTAATTAATATGACAGAAGTTCAACTTTTACAAAATGACATAGACAAAGTATATAGATGGTACATTTAATTTATAATATTGCTATATTATTTAATTTTAATAAAATATTAATCTAAATTTAATAGTATTAAATACTTTAGGTATTTTATAATCTTATAATATTTAAGGAGTATTTAAGACAATATTCAATAAGAGATAGATACAAAGAAGCCATTAATATAAGGAATAAATTAGTAACATTTACTTATTTATTCACTAGACACTTATGAAGTACTCTCTAAGTCCAGGGATATAGCAACAAAGATCATAGCCTTGTCCTTGCCCTCAAGTAGCTTACAGTATAATGAGGCAGATTGACAATCATCTGATATTGTGAAGTATAGAAAGTGCTCGAATAGAGGATGTGTAAGAAGAGCCGATTGGAGGAGATTTGCAGGCCAGAAAGGACTTTTATCTCTTAAGAACAAATAATACTTAATGTTGCTAGTGATCATATATTTCTAGATAACTTGAGAACATGACATGTTATAAAAATGCAATATATAAAATTTAAATAATTAAATATCATTATAAGATAATAACAAAACCCAACCAATATAGGCTGGCTATTAGTAGCCAATGATAGCATGCTGTCAGTCATTGTTCTTATTTTAATGAACTTGTTACTTTATTTATGGAAATAACCGATGAAGTATTAAAAATCACTAATATAGTCTATCTAAATAAAATCGTCAGAAATTTGTGACTTTAAAAAAATAATGATGCTCCTTTTAATGTGAAAATTAGATATTTGCTTGAATAGATGAATAAAATACCTAACCTTATTAATTTTTACATTAATTATAGATCTAACAATTAAATTGGCTTGTTTCTTTTTAACTTGTTGAATTTCTGATCCTTATGACATAAATGAGAATTTTTTTTCTTTCCCAAAAAATTATATTATTGCAAACATGGCATTTTTCCCTGGTTTTTCAAAAATCACTTTACTTTTTCTTTTAAAATTACTAAATATGTTCTGTAATGCTTGTCACACATTAATGTCAATGAATCTAAGCTATGTTTAAGTTATCCACTGGCATCTAGTAATTATCCAGAACCATGAAATGCAAGGCAGTATCTTCTGATGTGTAAAATTTCAATCTTGAAGAGAATTCCTTAATTTAAAACACATCTTTAGACAGTTTCAATTTGAACTTTTTTGTATTAAAAATTACACATACTTTCGTTAATTAAAGTTACCCTTTTGATTAATAGTTTACTAGGGCCCTGTGTCTCCAACCATATTATAAATTATTAGAAAGATGACATAAGTATTATAAGGGCAATTTTCAGGTCATTTTTTTAAAGCCCTTTGATTTTCTAAGCAAAATTATATAAAAATACTAGATTCCTTATAAATGGTGATCAACTATACATATTAAAAGTAGTCATTCACACCAAATTATTTTCTATGGAATTTGTTTCAGTATTTTCCAAAAAAATGTATTCCTCCTACATGATGAAAAAAACATTGAAATAACTATTTTGTCATGAGAACTTTATAGCTAAATTTTATTTTCAGTCTTGTTTAGGACCAGCATTAAAAAAAATCAAACACCAAACCTGAGAATAATGTTGGTATCAAACACGAAGTATGTGAATTTTGATACCTTTTCATCACTTGTACACTAGGAATTCTATTTTTTAAATGATATCCTGCCAGCTTTTTCACAATCCATTAATTCCTGGATCAACATCAGAAGGAATGTCAGAGCAGAGTGAAATTCTTGTAAGACACAGATGTCAGGATCAAAAGTCAGAGACATTCTCTGAGCAGCAGGGAAGCAAGCTTGTTAGACTTTAATCGGAACAATTAGTATCTGCCATGTGACAGTCTCGATGCCCTGCCTTATATTTTTGTTAAGTTCCAGGCATGCTGAAAGACAAAGTTTTCTTCCAAGTTTGATGGAAAATTTCATAAGCTTTTGGTCTCATTATTTTTGGCCAGGATTCTTAAGTTTTGTTGATCCTCTCCAAATTTCCTTAAATGGTAAATCATTGATGTACTTAGATAAACTAGAGTCCACTTAATATAGAGACAAATTTTTATCTTCTCTGAGAGCATGTAATACAAAGTGACTTGCCTTTATGGATATTTGTGATCATTAGTACTCAAGAGGCTTTTCTAGCAATTTTATATCTCATAGAGTGAAAGCTTTTATGGTCTAGTTCCAGATTGCTCCAGTGGATGCTCAATAAGTGTGAATCATTGATGAAGTAAAATGTAATTAAAATTGGATGTTGGGATTTCAGTTAAAGAACTTCTTTGAAATCAGCTATTATATATTTTGCTTGTATCTTCAGTAAACCAAAATAACCACCTTTCAATAAAAGTAAAACAAATTAACTAGCTGTTTTCACTACATGTTGTCAATAAACTAATTTAATTCATTTTTTCCCCAGTAATAAGTTATTTGGACTTTTTCACTCATTTTTTAGGAAACTTGTAACAATTTCTTTATGTAGATATCAGCTTTTGGGGCAACCTCAAGAATCAAGAACCATAAGTTAGAAAGCATTTCTGGCAGTGAGGAAAGGTCCTTTAAGGTGGGAGCAGTAATGAAAATACTTGAGAAGACCCAGATGTGAAAATTATTGCCTTTGTGATCAGATTGATCAGTTCCCTATTGGTAGAAAAAGGCCACTTTCATTGGCTAGTGATAGCTGTAGAAACAAGCCGAAAGCCATAGGAGAGAGGACAAGTAAAAGAATAGATGAGGGAGGAGAGAGGAGACCAAGAGCATGACCGTAGAATGAGGGGCAGGAATTTTAAGTAGTGACAAGGCTGGCAAGTGGTGGGCACTTTAGTGGCAGAAGTTTAGCTCCTTGCTATCTCCATGAGTCCCCCAAATAATGATATTATATTTTGATGTAGCCTGCTGATATTTTCTCAGTATTATTAAAAGTGTGAAAAAGAGTACCTTTAGAATTAATAATATTTTTATTGTTTTATAGTAGTAAGTAAAAATATACTATACTTGCTAGCCAAAAATTGCCTTCAAGACAAGTCCCATGTTCACCGTTCCAACTAAAATTATAAGACATTTTTTCTATGTAGAATTCTGGATCCAACATTGAGATAATGTTGTAGTTGAATGAAAGAAACACTAACTAAAATTGCAGCCTTTCTCTTTTTATACATTGCCAGATTTAAAAAAAATTTTATGAACACAAATTGTGAAACATTGCCATATTTTAAGTTTGGAAATGGATCTGATGCAAGAAGAGTTAGAAGACCAGTGTCTTCCACTGGTTCACTCTTTAACCCTGGTCATGTCATTTTGCTTTAAGACTTGACTTCTTTTTTTTTTTTTTTTTTTTTTTGAGACAGAGTCTCACTCTTTGCCTGGAGTTAGAGTGCCATGGCGTCAGCCTAGCTCACAGCAACCTCAAACTCCTGAGCTCAAGCGATCCTCCTGCCTCAGCCTCCTGAGTAGCTGGGACTACAGGCATGCACCACCATGCCTGGTTCCTTTTTTCTATATGTTTTTAGTTGGCCAATTAATTTCTTTCTATTTATAGTAGAGATAGGGTCTTGCTTTAACTCAGGCTGGTTTGAACTTCTGACCTTGAGCAATCCTCCCACCTCGGCTTCCCAGAGTGCTAGGATTATAGGCGTGAGCCACCACACCTGGCCAAGACTTGACTTCTTAAATATATTAATAAGGAGGCCGAACAGGATGAGCTGAAGTCTTTTTCAGTGAAGAATTTGACTCATTGATTTGTCAGAATTCAACAAGATGGAATTGGAGATCTCTAGTCACTCTTGGGGCTGCAGATTCTTACTATCTAGGTACTTGGAATTATTCTGTAGAGCAGCTTTTCAACCTTAGCCATGTTTGTAATATTTCTGTCATTGCATATTATAATAACAGTCTGATATAATTATTTTCTTATAGAGATGTTGGCTAGGATTGTTAAAAGGGTCTATGTTAAGTGGTATATTAAAAGGGCCTAGTGTATAAAGGAGAACTGCAGCCATTATTAACAAAATCTAAAACCAAAAAAGAACAATAAGATAATTTAAAAAATTTCTATCAACCTTTATACTTTACTTCCCTTTCTTAGGCCTAGCAAGGTGTTTAGTGACAAATAGTCAAGGCTTCTCCCTCAGAGGTTTACAGTCAAATTTTGCTGATTGGAGACCTAGAAAACCTATTACTCTGGTCTTACAAATTTGAATAGGGCTTATAAGTATCACTATCAAAATATATGGAGTTGTTTCATGTCATTTACTTGACCCAAATGCTTAGATGTAGTGTTTCCTCACCTTGTTTAGTACTTTGATTCTGCTCTCTTGAGTCCTTGACCCTGAGATGTATTGAGCAGCTAGAAAATTTCACACCCTTTAACTTTGTCTATGGAATACTCAAAATAGCTTTGTATTGCTCATGTTTTCTAGCCATTGTAACTTTCCCACAAGTAATACTGAGTCTCTTGCAGGGTGTTACAATTACCCTTGGAAGCTCAGATATAGCATTTTATTGTGTAGTTTGAGTTGCTTACTGAGATGGAAGTGAGTACTCCAGAATATGACAGGGTTTTGGTACAAATGGGATGATTCTTCTTTGTGCCTTCTTTCTTGTTGCTGTAACTGGCCAGGGAAACTAATAAACTCTGGCATGTGGCATGAGGATTTCACTTTCAGAATTTCACTAGCATATAGGAGAAAGGTGAGGGGAGCAATCAGTTAACAAATATTCATGCATTTATTAATTTAATAAATATTGATAATCCAGTGTGTGCCAGGTACTTATAATGTTAGGAATAAAATACATAAAGGTGAAAGTTATAGGTCCTGGCCTGAGATACAGGTTGAGTATCCCTTATCCAAAATGCTTGGGACCAGAAATGTTTCGAATTTTTATTTTTTCAGATTTTGGGATATTTGCATACTGGTTGAGCATCCCTAATTTGAAAATCAGAAGTATGAAATATTCCCATGAGCATTTCCTTTGAGCATTATGTTGGTATTCAAAAAGTTTCAAATTTAGGAGCATTTCAGATTTCAGAGTTTCAGATTAGGGATACTCAGCCTGTAGTTTAGTTGGGGGAGGATCCTTGTACTAGTTAGGGTTCTTCTAGAAACAACCGATAGGATAGATATAGATATATGAGAGGATTGATTTTTTTATTGGAATTGTCTTATGTTATTATGGAGGTCAAGAAGTCACAGGATATGGCATCTGCAAATTGGAGAACTGGGAAAGCTGGTGGTGTAATCCAGTCTGAGTCCAAAGGCCTGAGAACCAGCAGAGGCAATGGACTAACTCTCAGTCTGAGGCTGAAGGTCTGAGAATCTGGTGTAAGTCCAAGAGTGCAAAGGCCTGAGAATCTGGAATTCTGATGTCTAAGGGCAGGAGAAGATGAATGGCCCAGGTCCAGAAGAGAGAATAGATTCATCCCTCTTTCATATTTTTGTTTTATCTAAGCCCTCAAGATGAGACTCACCCACATGGATGAGGGTAGATCTTCCTCACTCAGCCTACTGATTCAAATGCTAATCTCTTCCAGAAACAACCTCACAGACACACTCAGAAATAATGTTTTACCAGATATCTGGGCATCCCTTATCCCACTTAAGTTGACACATAAAAACGAACTATCACAGTCCTATAGATAAATCATTCAATATGTTGTAACAATTCCTATAATATAGGTCTGAACAAGGTACTTTGATAGTACAGAGAAGGGAGTGACACATTTCTGTGTGTGTGTGTGTGTGTGTGTGTATCATCAGGGAAGTCTTGCTAGAAGATGTGATATTTAAGCTGAATTGTGAAACATGACTAGGCCTTAGAAAACCTGGGAGGGAATTATTGCCAGAGGGAATTATTGCTTTGACAGCTATTGTCAAGGAGCAAGGGCCTGGTGGAGCAGTGGTGCATATGGAGACCTATGAGTACCTACTTGATATAGTTTGATCATGGAGTAGAATGAAGAGGGATGGTGGGACACACAGCTGGAAAGGCAGTTGATGTTGGGCCATTAGATCCTTGTGTATTATGCTAAGCGATTTCCTTTGATGGGTTTTAATTAGGAAATGACAGGATTAGATTTTAATTTTTAAGAAAAAAAATTGACAACACAGGAGGGAATAAATTAGTGTGGGCTAATTTGGGGAGCAGTAAGGGTAGTCAAAAGGCTATGGAAATAATTCAAATGAGAACTGATGAGGTCCTGAATTATGATGGTGAGAGTGAAGATTAAGAGACAAGTAAAAAGTTGAGAGATTTTGGTGAGTCAGAGTTGGTGGGACTTTGTATTTGGCTGAGTAAGGAAAAGGAAGGTGTGGCTCCCTGGTTTCTGGTTTATGATCAGATTGTGCTATTTGCCCATGTAGAGAAGCCTATATTCTTATCAAAGTCCTACCATGTACTGGACATGCCAAGAGATACAATAAAGTTTAGAATATAGCCTCTGCTTATTTATAATATACAGTTCTTTACAATAATATATATAGGATGGGTGAAATAAAGTTTAAGAGGCATTTAAATGAAGGACAATGTATGGTCAAGCAAAGGCAGGTAGATGGGAATGAATTTGGTGAATTCTCAATACTGTAAGATTTATTGGACTTGAGCAAAGACTTCACCTTCTGCATTCTTTATTCTTTCACTTCTTTGTTTCTATTGAAATGTAATTATCCATAGATTACTCTTTTTCTCATGGCCTCCATTTTAGTTTGCTCTTTCATCCATTTCCCACTGCCTGCCACCTGCACTCACTATTTAAGGAGAACTGATGAACACCTATATAGTCTACCCATTGATCTGGTATCATCGTCTGTCAACAAAATTTTCTTTTAGAGTTCACACAATTCAACTATACCACCCTTTCCCTACCTTTTAATGTTGCCTATGGACCTCTAGAGCATTCTTCTATCTTCCTTTATAATATCTGCTGCAATATTTTTTTAAAAAGTAGCATAAGACAATGTTATCTTAAAGGGAATACTGCTAGAAGCATATTATTAAAGGAAAAGAATTGAAAGACAAATGATAGAGTAGAGAAAAAATTTTCAACACATAGACAAAGACCTTATTTATGGACATAGTTGGCCTAACATATCCATGGGTACATATCCATGGATTCAACCAACCATGGCTCAAAATTTTTCAGGAAATAAAAGTGGATGGTTATATCTGTACTGAACATGTACAAACTTTTTTCCTTGTCATTATTTCTTAAATGACACAGTATAACAACTATTTACAGAACATTTACATTGTATTACATATTAGGTATTATAAGTAATCTAGAGATGATTTAAAGTATGAAGGAGGATATGTGTAGGTTATATGCAAACACTATGCTATTTTATATAAAGGATTTTAGCATTCTTGATTTGGGCATCCACAGGGGTCCTGGAACCAATCACCCATGGATGCTAAGTGATGACTGTATATAGAGTCCTTTTAAGTCAATAAGAAATAGATGCAAAATAGAAGAATGGGCCAAGGATATATGTAGTAAATTCACAGAAAAGTAAGAAACACAAATGCCCATTCAAATATTAAATAATATTAATTGATCTCAGATAATTTAAAATAAGAAAATCAAATCATAATATAAGTTTTTGCCTAACAATATGATAAAGATTAAAAAGTTTGCTCACACCTTATAGTGGTGATGATAGTGTGAGTAAAATAAATATTTACACATACTTAAAGGGATTGTATATCAGAGAAATTTTTTGGAGAGTGATTTGGCACTACATATCAAAATAGGGATTTGTTTTAACAAGTATTTGGAGTGAAATGTTCAATGTTATTCATTATAGCTGTGTTTGCAATTATAATTTGGAAACAGCCTAAATGTTCATTAATACAGAACTACTTAAATTAGGGTAAATAAATAGAGTTAAATATTATTCCCTGCATTGATAATGAATCACATGTATGCAATGATTAGCATGATCTTGAATAATTATTGCTACCACTTTGCTTTTGCTATCAATTTTTATATATTGAACACATTCAATATTTTGTTCATGACTATAGTCTTTGCTTGATAAATGGAGTGTTGCTCAAAAGCTGACAGATAAGAGTGGGATAGAATTACACCCATGTTTGGCACCTTTATGACTTCTGTCATTCCCTCATTGATTAAAGTTGTTTAGAATCCCTTTTTTCCCCAGGAATTCCCACAAGCCTGCTCAGTTAATGAAACAAACTGTGTCCACTAACAAAACATATAAATTATAATGTAATTATCAGCATTTCCTGCTGTGAAATAAAGAATTATAGAGTTATTGACTGACATGGGCATCACATTGATCTGTAGGTAAAACATTCACATTGGAAATATATAGAACAGGGGAGAAAATAGTGTTGCATCTGACTCAAATTCTTGCTCTGCCATGTAATAATTGTGTGACCTTGAACAAGTTATTTATTTGCTCTGAGCCTCAGTTCCCATAAATGGAAATTGTGGGGTGAAGTATGTGCTGTCATCAGCACATTAGATAAATGATCCATCTCTTCACACAAATTCAGTGGAACATACCATAAAAATGAGCTGTTTAATACTTGCAACCATCCTGTATTACTGGTATTACTTATATTACTATATTACCATATTTATAGAATTATCTAAGAATAATACCAACATTAAGAACCCTTCAGGATCACTGATTATTTCAGCCAATTTTAGCAAATGTGGAAAGCCAAGGAAAGGCCCCTCAATGATGTCCATGTCCTAATCTTCAGAACCTTTGAATATGTTACCTGATATGGCAAAAGTGACTTTGCAGATATGATTTAGTTAAGGATCTTGAGATAGTGAGACTATCCTGGATTATCTGGAAGAGCCCAGCGTAATCAAAGGGTCCTTATAAAAGGGAGGCAGGAGGTTTGGAGTCAGAGAAAGGGATGTGATAATAGAAACACTGGAGAGATGAAGACATGATGACAGAAGCAGAGGTTAGAGTGTTAGGCCATGAGCAATGGAATGATGACAACCTCTAGAAGCTAGAAAAGCAAGTAAACAAAATTTCCCTCTAGAACCTCCAGAAGGAACACAACTCTCCCAATCCATTTTAGACTTCTGACCGCTGAAACTTTAAGATCATTAATTTACATTTTTAAGCCACTAAATTTTTGATAATATGTTATAGTAGCCATTGGAAACTTATATAGTTGGTATTTCACTCCTGAGATAATAAAGAATTGCGGGAAAACAGAGATCAGAGATAGATGGTAGTTTAAACTTTATGATTGCAAAAAATAAAATAAAATAAAGTATGATTGCAGAAGTTACACTAATAATGCTATTTTAAGAATATAGGGGACATTATCATCCCTTTCCAAGTGTGAATTTAACACATTTAGATTTCTTGTGCCTTTGGAATGATACATAAGCATTCCCATATTCGGGTCTTTTCCATGGCCTTGGATAATTTAGTTTTATGAAAAACTTATTACACTGTTTCTTATTGTCTTAGTGAATTTTGGGCTGCTACAACAAAAACTCCTTAGACTGGGTAATTTATAAATCACAAATATTACTATTTATTGCTCACAGTTTTGGAGGCTAGGTTATATAAGATCAAGGCACCAGCAGATTCAGTGTCTAGTGAGGGCTTGGTCTCTATTCCAAAGATGGTACCTTCTTGCTGCATCTTCACATGGTAGAAGGGGTGAACAAGCTGCCTCAGGCTTCTTTCATAAGAGAACTGATCTCATTCATGAAGTGACCCAATCACCTCCCAAAGATCCCACCTCTTAATACTGTTGCATTGATGATTTAGGTTTCAACAGATGAATTTGGGGGTGGGAGGACATAGCACATTCAGACTATAGCATTCATTTTGCCTTGGATGGTGAAAATTATTTCTCATTTTGCCTTGCATGGTAAAAATTTTATCACGAACCATAACTGGATGGAGCCCAGCCTTTGGGAAGCCCTGCTTTAAGGAAGAACCAACCAAATGTGTATGTATCTGATATTCAAAATAGAAAAGGTCAGAAGAGCACCTATTTATTTGGTATACATGGCACCCAATGTCAAGGCTGTTTGGGCAATATGATAATATAGCTCATTTGACATGGGCCTACTGAAAATGCCATATTTGGCTTTTGGACTATAATCTCAAAATTATACATTCTGTAATAAGTTGCTTATTTCTTTGTTGTCTGCCCTCCTGTCCTGATATTTAAGTTCTGTGAGAGAAGAGACTTTGTCTTGTTAGCTGTGGCATCTCCACTTTCTAGAATGGTGGCTGACACATAGTAGGCACTAAAGAAATTCATTTTTGTTAAATGAATGAATGAATGAATGATATAGTCTTATTGTTGCAGTGGATAATGAGCTCCTTATAAATTGATGCCTGAAAATGCCATGATAGACGGAATGTGAACTTGGAGCAGGAAACCATTTACTACCTCTGTGATCATGGGCATGACTTGTTATGTCTTTATTTCTGCTTGTACTTATTAAATATAAATTGGGGAGAATATACATGCCTTAAAGGGTTGTCATCAGAATAAATGAGGTGTTAGAGCAGGGCACAATTGTGTGTGCCTGTGGTCCCAGCTACTTTGGAGGAGAAGGCAGGAAGATCCCTTGGGCCCAGGAGTTTGAATCCAGCCTAGACAACATAGTGAGAACTTGTCTCTAAATAATTTCTTTTTAATTTAAAAAAGATTAAATGTGGTGATGTAAATGCAAGTTCTGTATAAATTATGACAATATCAAACATTATCACTACAAATGGATTACTCAGTCTTTATTAATGCTTCCTTTTTTAGTTGAAATAGTAAAAAATAAAATGGGCCAATATTTGGCAAAGGGATTAATTTCTATTATTGTGATTGTGTTAATCACTAGATGATTAGTGATTAGACTATAAATCCTTGGCTTTGTAGACAATGAAACAGATATTGTTGGATTTTGTTTAATCCTATGAAGCTCAATAACCATACACTTCGATTTTTTGACTGGTGTGGGACTTTACCATGTGGGACTTTTGTTTCAAAAGTATCAGCTATATTTTGTGCTGCTATGTGAAGTCTATGGTCAGGGTATCTAGGATATTTTCTTGATTTATCTTTGGCTTTCTAATGTAGAAACACTTGTCAGTGTATATTTTAAACTTTATAGAATCATTGTTTCATGATGTTCTGATTAAATATTTTTGCTTATTTATTCTGACACACACACCTCTCTCTCTACCACACACACCTCTCTCTACTTTGACATAACAAGAAACTTCCTTCCTCTTTCAGGAAGAGATTATGACTAGAAGCTTCTAGTGATTTCTTTTTCCTGTTCTTGTCAGTAATCTCTAGTCATTGATCTTGCCAATGCTTTCCAATTCATTAATCAGTCAAGCATTTTTTTTTTAGAGAAACTATGTGCCCTTGACAACATAAGCAGTCAACAAGACAGATATAGTACCATTAAATCTCCAGTTGCCTTTACCCAGTCAGATTGGCACACACGGCTGGCATTCTATACTGTGCTGTTCTAGTCTTTTTTCATTCAACAAATATTTATTAAGCACCTCCTACGTGTCAGGCACTGTGTACAGTCTTAGTGAACAAGACAGATAAAGTGTCTGCTTGAACAAATTCTAAGCTTTTATATTCTGGGTATGTATGTTGAGGTGTGGGTCTGGAGATCAGTGAAGCTGGAGATAGGAAATAGATATATAAACAAAGAGATAAACAAGAAAATATCAGGAAATGAATGAAAATAGTGTCACAGTTTTACAGTGGGATCTCTAGAAAACAGAGTTGAAGGTAAAAGCTTACATGATAATGCTTTCCTGGGGGTACCGTACTAGAGAAGCAAGAGTCAGGGAAAAATGGAAGAGGGGCAGAGAAAGAGGGAGAGGCAATTGAAATGGATGCATTAACAAACTAGCCACAGGTTTGCAACAAATACAGTCAGATGCTAGTCTTGAAGGATTTTTCCAGAGACAAATGTATAATTGTGCATATTTATGGGGTACAATTTGATATTTAATACATATCTGTGTTGTGTATTGATCCAATCACAGTAGTTTGTATATCCATCAATCATCTCATGCACTTATTATTTCTTTGTGGTAAGAACATTCAAAGTCTCTCTTATAACTATTTTGTAATATGCAATATTTTATTGTTAATCATAGTTACCCTACTGTGTAGTAGAACACCAATATTTAGTCACCCTATATAATTGTTAACTTTGGACCATTGACCAACCTCTCCAATTCTCTCCTCCTCCATCTCTTCTCCATTTTCTGGTAACTACTGTTCTAATCTCTCCTATTATATCAATAATTAATTAATTAATGTATTCACTAATTTATTTATTTACAGACATAGTCTCACTCTGTTGTCCAAGCTGGAATGCAGTGGCATGATCATAGCTCACTGCAGCCTTGGACTCCTGGGCTTAAGCAATCCTCCCACCTCAGCCTCCCAAGCAGTTGGGACTACAGGTGCATGCCACTATGCCTGGCTAATTTTAAAAATTTTTGTAGAGATGGTGTCTTGCTTTGTTGCACAGGCTGGTCTTCAACTCCTAGCCTCAAGTGATCCTCCTGCCTCAGCCTCTCCAAGTGCAGAGATCACAGGCATGAGCAATCATGACTGGTCTCAACTTTTTACTTTTAAGATTCTACATGTGAATAAGATCATATGGTATTTGTCATTCTGTGTCTGGCCTATTTCACTTAACCTGATGTTGCCCAGGTTCATCCATGTTGTTGGAAATGACACGAGTTTCTTCTTTTTTAAGGATGAATAGTATTCCATTGTGTGTATATACCACATTTTCTTTGTCCATTCTTCTGTTGTTGGATACTAAGGTTGATTCCATATTTTGGCTGTTCCAAATAGTGTTATAATAAACATGGAAGTGCAGATGTCTCTTCAACATATCGATTTAATTTCCTTTGGCCAATACCCAGTAATGGGATTGCTGGATCATATATTAGTTTTATTTTTAATACTTTTATTTTTAATACTTAAGGAACCTTCATACTATTTTCCATAATGGCTACACTAGTTTACAAACTCACCAACAACATGTAAATATTCCTTTCTCCACATCCCAGCCAACACTTGTTTTCTTTTGTCTTTTTAATAGCCATTCTAATTGGAGTGAGGCAGTATTTCATTGTGGTTTTGGTTTGTATATCCTTGATAATTAGTGATGTTGAACATTTTTCAACATGAAATTGTTTCAGATGATCTGTTGGTCACTTTTACACCATCTTTGAGAAATGTGTACTAAGGTCTTTGACTATTTTTTAATTGGGTTATTTGGGTTTTGTTGTTGAGTTAAATTCTTTTTATGTTCTAGACATTAATCCCTTGTCAGATATATAATTTGCAAATATTTTATCCTATTCTGTAGGTTGTCTCTTCATTCTATTAATAGTTTCCTTTGCTGTACAAGAGCTTTTTGTTTTGATGTAATTCCATTTATTTATACTTTTATTTTACCTGTGCTTTTGAAATCTTATTTTAAAAATCCTGCCCAGCCCAATGTCATGAAGCATTTCTTCTATGTTTTCTTCTGGTATTTTTATGGTTTCAGGTTTGACATTTAAGTTTTTAATCCATTTTGAGCTAATTTTTACATATGGTGAGATGCATGAGATCTAGTCTTGTTCTTCTGCATGTGGATATCCAGTTTTCCTAGCATCATTTATTAAAAAGACTATCTTTTCTCCAATGTGTATTCTTGGCAATTTAGTCAAAAGTCAGCTGGCTCTAGGTGCATAAATTATTTCTGGGCCCTCTATTCTGTTTCATTAATCTATAAGTCTGTTTTTATGGCAGTACCTTGCTGTTTTGGTTACTATACCTTTGTAGTATATTTTAAAGTCAGATATTATGATGGCTCTAGCTTGTTCTTTATGCTTAGAATTGTTTTGGCTACATGGATTTTTTGTGGTTCCATATGAATTTTAGGATTGGTTTTTCTATTTCTATACAGAATGTCATTGGTATTTTGATAAAGGTTATATTAATTCTGTAGATTGCTTTAGGTAATCTACAGAATTTAGGTGGCCATTTTAACAATATTAATTTTTCTAATCCATGAACATGGGATAGTTTTCCATTTATTTGTGTCCCTTTCAATTTCTTTCATCAATATTTTATAGTTTTCAGTGTGAAGATCTTCCACCTTTAAGTTTATTCCTAGGTTTTTTTGAGTTTGTTTGTTTTTGCTATTATAAGTAGAATTATTTTGTTGATTTCTTTTTCAGATAGTTCACTATTAGCATATAGAAATGCCACTAATTTTTATATGTTGATTTTGTATCCTGTAATTTTATTGAATTTGTTTATTACCTCTAACAGGTTTTTAGTGGAGTCTTTGTGGTTTTCTGTAGATAAGATCATGTCATCTGCAAACAGGGGCAGTTTGACTTCCTTCTTTGCAATTTGGATGCCTTTTAGTTCTCTTTCTCTTGTCGAATAGCTCTTGCTAGGACTTCTAGTAATATGCTGAATAGAAGTGGTGAAAGTGGGCATCCTTGTCTTGGTCTTAGATCATCTTAGATCAGGATCATATGTTTTTTTCCTTTCTTTCTGTTAATGTGGTATATCACATTTATTGATTTTTGTATGGTAAACTATCCTTGAATCCCTGAGATAAATTCCACTTGATTGTAGTGAACGATCTTTGTAATGTGATTTTGGATTTGGTTTGCTAGTATCTTATAGAGAATTTTTGCATCTGTGTTCATTAGGATGGTCTGTAGTTTTCATTTTTTGTTATGTCCCTATCTGGTTTTAGAATTAGGGTAATGCTGGCCTTGTAAAATCAGTTTGGAAGTATTCCCTCCACTTCAGTTTTCTGGAATAGTTTGAGGAGAACTGGTATTAGTTTTTTAAATGTTTGGTAGAATTCAGCAGGGAAGGCATCCAATCTTCAGCTTTTCTTTGAGGGAGAGACTTTATTACTGATTTAATTTTGTCACTTGCTATTGGTCTGTTCAGATATTTTATTTCTTCATAATTTAATCTTGGTAGGTTTTATATGTCCAGGAATTTATCCATTTCTTCTGTGCTATCAAATTTGTTATCATATAGTTGTTCAGAATCTCTGTGGTATCAGTTGTAATGTCTCCTTTTTCATCTCTGATTTTATCTGTCTTCTCTTGTTTTGTTAAGTCTAGCAAAAGGTTTGTTGATTTTATCTTTTTATGTTTGTTTGTTTTTTGTTTTGAGACGGAGTCCTGCTTTGTTGCCCAGGCTAGAGTGAATGCTGTGGCATCAGCCTAGCTCACAGCAACCTCAAACGGGGTTCAAGCAATCCTACTGCCTCAGCCTCCCGAGTAGCTGGGACTACAATCATATGCCACCATGCCCAGCTCATTTTTTCTATATATATTAGTTTGCCAATTCATTTCTTTCTATTTATAGTACAGACAGCGTTTCGCTCTTGCGCAGGCTGGTTTCGAACTCCTGATCTTGAGCGATCCGCCGCTTTGGACTCCCAGAGTGCTAGGATTACAGGCATGAGCCACCGTGCCCAGCTGATTTTATTTTTTCAAAAAAACAACCTTGTGTTTTGTTGATCTTTTGAATTTTTTTGTTTCTGTTTTGTTTATTTTTACTCTGGCTTTATTATTTCCTTTCTTCTGCCAATTTGGCATTTAGTTTTTTTTTGTTTGTTTGTTTTTGGTTTTTCTTTGTTTTTTGTTTTTTTTTTGAGACAGAGTCTCGCTTTGTTGTTTGTTGCACAGGCTAGAGTGAGTGCCGTGGCGTCAGCCTAGCTCACAGCAACCTCAAACTCCTGGGCTCAAGCGATCCTGCTGCCTCAGCCTCCCGAGTAGCTGGGACTACAGGCATGCGCCACCACGACCGGCTAATTTTATATATATATATTAGTTGGCCAATTAATTTCTTTCTATTTATAGTAGAGACGGGGTCTTGCTCTTGCTCAGGCTGGTTTCGAACTCCTGACCTCGAGCAATCCGCCCGCCTCGGCCTCCCAGAGTGCTAGGATTACAGGCTTGAGCCACCGCGCCCGGCCTGGCATTTAGTTTTTTTTATTATTTTTCTGGTTCTTTGAGGAGCATTGCTACGTTTTTTGTTAGAAATCTTTCTTCTTTTTTGATGTAGCATTTGTTGCTATAAATTTTCCTCTTAGAAATGCTTTTTTTTTTTTTGGTATCCATAGGTTTTATTTATTTATTTTTTTTTTGTTTTTTTTTTTTTTTTTTTGAGACAGAGTCTCACTTTGTTGTCCAGGCTAGAGTGAGTGCCGTGGCGTCAGCCTAGCTCACAGCAACCTCAAACTCTTGGGCTCGAGTGATCCTTCTGCCTCAGCCTCCCGAGTAGCTGGGACTACAGGCATGCGCCACTATGCCCGGCTAATTTTTTTTTTTTATATATATATATCAGTTGGCCAATTAATTCCTTTCTGTTTATAGTAGAGACGGGGTCTCGCTCTTGCTCAGGCTGGTTTTGAACTCCTGACCTTGAGCAATCCGCCCGCCTCGGCCTCCCAAGAGCTAGGATTACAGGCGTGAGCCACAGCGCCCGGCCATGTATCCATAGGTTTTAGTATGATGTGTTTCCATTCTTGTTTGTCTCAAGAAAATTTTTAATTTACCTTTTAATTTCTTCATTGGCCCATAGGTCATTTAGAAGTATGTTGTTTAATTTTCATGTACCTATAGTTTTCCAAGTTTTTCTTGTTCTCAATTTCTAGTTTTATACCATTATAATCAGAAAAGATATTTGATATAATCTCTGTCTTCTTAAATTTGTTAAGACTTGTTTGTGGCCTAACACATGGTCTATTCTGGAGAATGTTCCATGTGCCATTGAGAAGCATGTGTATTCTGCAGTTGTTGCATGGAATGTTCTGTAAATGTCTATTAGGTCCATTTGGTCTATGTTGCAGTTTAAGTCTGGTGTTTCTTTGTTGATTTTTTTTTTTTTTTTTTGTCTAGGTGATCTGTTCTTTGTTGAAGGTGGTATGTCGAAGAATACAATACTATTATTATATTATAGTCTCTCTCTCCTTTTAAACTAATAATATTTGCTTTATTTGTCTGGGTGCTCAGTGTTGGGTGCATATATATTTGAAATTATTATGTCTTCTTGTTGAATTTATCCCTTTATCATTATATAATAATCTTTATCTTCTTTGTTTCTTTTTATAGTTTTTTATTTAAATTCTATTTTATCCAGTACAAGTCTGGCTGCTCCTGCTCACTTTTGGTTTTCATTTCAGTGGAATATTTTTTCCCATCCCTTCACTGTCAGTCTGTTTCTCTTTAACAAAGAGACAAGTCTCTTGTAAGCAGCATGAAGTTGGATCTTTTTAAAAAACATCCACTTAGCCACTATATATCTTATAATTGGAGAATTGAATTTATTTACATACAAGATTATTATTGATAGATAAAGATGTACTCCTGACATTTATTAATTATTTTCTGGTTGTTTTGTAGATCCTTTGTTCTTTTTTTTCTTTCTTCTTGTTTACCTCTGTGGTTTGGTAGTTTTCTGTGGTGATAAGCTTTGTTTTCTCCCACTTTCTCATTTCTGTATCTGCTGTAATTTCTCTTTTTGTGGTTATCCAGGGGCTAATATGATAGAAAAAGTCTTGTAGTTATAATAGACTATTTTAAACTGATGGCAAATTACATTTGATCACATACAAATACTCTAGACTTTTTCCCTTCTCCACCCAATTTATATTTCTATTGCCTTAATTTACTTCTTTATCTATTGTGTATTCATTAGCCACTAATTTTAGCTGTTGTTTATATTTTGACTTTAAAACATTCACACTAGAGAATAAAAGATTTACATAGCATCATTACATAATTGAGCTATTCTGAGTTTGATTTATTAATTTACCTCTACTAGCAATTTTTTTTTTTTTTTGCTTCATGATAGTAATTATTGTTCTTTTGTTCCAATTGTACCATTCACTTAAGTATCTCTTGTAAGGCTGGTCTAGTGGTGATAAATTCTCTCAGTTTTTGCTTGCCTTAGAAGTTCTTTATTTCTACTTCATTTCTGAAGGATAGCTTTTATGGTGTAGTATTCTTGGCTGTTTTTTTCCTTTGCACACTTTGAATATATTATCCCATTCTCTCCTGGCCTGCAAAATTTCTGCTGAGAAATTTGCTGATAGACTAATGGAAATTCCTGTATATGTAACTTTATGCTTTTTCTATGGCAGCTTTTAGAATTCTCTTTGCCTTTAACATTTGACAGTTTGATTATAATGTGCCTTGGAGAGGATATTTTTTTGATTGAATATAATTGGGCATCATTGAGATTTCTAAGTCTAGATATCCATGTCTTTCCTAATAATTGGCAAGTTTTCAGTTATTATTTTATTTAATAAGTTTTCTATACCTTCCTCCATATCTTTCCTCCTGGTATAACTATAATGTATTTGTTTGCTTAATGATGTGCCATAAGTACCAATGGCTTTCTTCATTCTTTTTTATTCTTATTTCTTTTTTATTCTGATTGGGTTATTTCAAAAGACCTATCTTTAAGTTCAAAAATTATTCATGGGGGAGACACCACGTAACTCTAGTTGGTCATTTTGCTGGCATCACTTTTTTCACTACACATCTTACTTGTCAATTTAGCATTATTGTTTATTTGCTTAATAAAGACTGCATTAATCAGGGTCCTGGATTATAAAATCAAATTGGGTACCTTAATCAAAACAAAACAAAACAAGTATTAGAATGATAGTGAACCAACAGAAGATGAAAGAATGGCTTGGAAAATGGACAAATACCAGGGGGCAATGAATGCTAATAATCTTTTTTTGTATCTTTGGGTCATTCACTCCAGATGGAAAGTCAAGCTAGAGTACCTGGTTGGTTGAATCTCACTCATGTGTTTGTATCCTGTGCTCCCAGAGAAGGGTTCCCCTTGGCTTCTAAGGAGGGAGATAGAACACTATCCCTCACCAACACTGAATTCCATAGGGAATTTTCCTTAAATTCAAGGAGAGTTTGGATCGGATCATTTTAACAAGAAAGGAAGATAAAAGAAAAATGTTCAATACGGAGACCACTGTGTTCTCAGCATCTAGGTTAGTGCTTGGATTTAATTGATAACCTATGATATTTATTGTGAAAATGAATAAATTTCTTATAACCTCAAAGACAGCTGCTATTGTGGCATTCTCACTGCCTTGATGAAATAGCTTGGTTTCTTTAGTCACAAAGCACAAAATTTCACTCACCACATACAACAGCTATAAAGAACCATGATATTTAACATATGAAATCTTCATACATGTGGATGAAGATTTCATATCTTCATCAAAAGTGTCAGGGTTGCCTTTGTGGGAAATAACTCAGAAATTGGTTACTTTCATGTTGTGAAAAACAAAAATATATAGCAAAGGATAAGGAAAAGATTCCATTAATTTTTTTCTTAGTTTCTTTTTAATTCAGGAGGGAACCTACAATTGGAAATGATTTAGACATATAGATTTATTACTGAAAACTAAATTTATTATACTACAAAGATTCTCTTTAAATAAATCTCTGATTCTGATAATCACAAGAAAAGAGCTATGATCTTTAACAAAGCTTAACATTTAATAAATTTAGCCATCAAATAGCTATCTAGTAACTTTCTTTTCATTTTCCTCTCCAAGTAAAGTTTTTGGGAATACCCAAAAGATAAGAATTCTGGAGAATTTGTTCAGTGCTGGGAATTCTTTACATTTCTTATAAGTCAAAAGTCTATTTCACAAAAGCAATACACAACTTTGTGACTATGTGCTGATAATATGTTTCAGAGATTCCTAAACTCTCATAACACAAAAAAATCACATTTTGAAGAATAAAACTTCCCAAATCAATTTTTAAAAAATATTTGTGAAATTTTGAATAAAATAGTATTCAAATTAAGAGGGCCACATAATAACATTTCAAAGCATATTTAGACAGCATATTATTGAGATCCTTTACAGAATATGCACATCCTAACTTGATGAAAGCTTGGTCAGATTTTCTTTTTTTGGCTGCCACCTCAGTTATCTAAAAAGATGTGCATGTTTGTGTGTGTATGTGTCTGTGTGTGTG
This sequence comes from Microcebus murinus, assembly GCF_040939455.1. NCBI lineage: Eukaryota > Metazoa > Chordata > Mammalia > Primates > Cheirogaleidae > Microcebus > Microcebus murinus. The sequence goes on from NC_134107.1 coordinate 34,101,105, forward strand.
TGTGTGTGTGAGAGAGAGAGAGAGAGAGAGAGAATGAGAGAGAGAGAGATGGGCAAATCTTGTAGAATTGATTATGGTAATTTCATATTTTACTCAAGGTGAATGGTTGTTATTAAGAACTGAGGCTATTCCAGGTATCTAGTCAAGCCTATTTCCTGTAATCTAAATTTTTGTTTACTTTTTATGTATCTACTTTAGTGGTCCACTGTTCTCCACCCAAAATGATGCCTCAGGGCAGATTGAAAACTCTCAGATTTATATAATCCAGGGATAGAGTAAACTTTAATTCAGTGAAATGGAAGCTATTACAGAGTTAAATGTTGGAGAGCTTGAAATTTCTTTTTGGGTATTGCATTGCAGTAAGAAAAGAATCAGCTTTGATTTTTATATGCTCACTTTAAAATGTGAAACCCTTATTTTATCAAATGCAGTATAAATAGTATCTCTAACTGTACCATAACAGTTTGAATGAGTGTCAGATGAGGTAATGCTATACACTAATTTAATTGTTGGCTCCCTCCATATTCTTCCTCACTTTATTATCTTCACATCTTCCTTAGCAAAGTAAAATTTACTTTCTGTAGTTTTTATTATAAACAAAATTTTTTACAAATTTAAATTATAATGTAAGAACAATGTGATTTTCAAAGTAAATCAGCCTGTATCCTTAGGCATTGATACATAGTCCTCATGGTCATCTATTGAGTGGTATAACTAGTTGTATTGATTACTTCTAAGGTCTCTTTCAGTTCTTAGAGTCTGTGATTCTATTTATGTGTGCATCATTTCTTTGGAATTTTATCACTTGTGTTATTTGAATGTATGACTGGAAAAGTCCTTTTTTGTAACTACAATTGACCCTCGAACAATATGGGTTTGAACTGCACAGTCTACTTAGATGTGAATTTTCTTCTACCTCTGCCACCCTTGAGACAGCAAGACCTCCTCTTTATCCTTCTCCTTCCCACTCAACATGAAGATGATGAGGAAGACTTTTATGAAGATCTGTTTCTAACTAATGAACAGTAAATATGTTTTCTCTTCCTCATGATTTTTAAATAACATTTTCTTTTCTCCGGATTATTATAAGACTACAGTATGTAATACATCTAAAAGACAAAATGCGTATTGTTTGTTATCAGTAATGCTTCTAATCAGCAGTAAATAGACTAGTAAGTTGTTAACTACTTACTAGTTGACTAGTTACTAGTTTCGTGGGAGGCAAAAGTTATATGTGGATTTTTGACTGTGCACTCCCTGACCCCTATGTTGTTCAAAGGTCAATTGTGCTAGACTATGGACTTCTTTATATTGATGTCAGTAAGTAGGCAATAATAGAGATAGAATATATTTTTAACTTAATCTCTTTAATTTAATAATAAATGACATTTTCAGTAAATATCTCTAGTTCTTTTAAAAATTGATATATGACTCCTAATGTCTATTCTTATAATTTAAAAAAAACCTTAGAATTTGTAGACTAAAGCTGATAATTACTTTTTTCAAAAGATATTAAGAAAGAAAAAATCTGATTGATAGATATTAGAAGGTATCATTTTGGATCTGAAGTTTGGATGATAGGGAAAATATATAATTTTTAAAAATTATTATTAAGAAGCATAATACAGATTGATAATTAAATTGTATATATTCATATCTAAGCTATTTTGTACTTTTTACATGATGGAAATCTGTCACTCTGACCATCATTTTTTCATTCAATCGCTTGTTTTCTCTTCTATCAATTTCTCTTTCTTAATGTATTATATAAAGTGAAATATGCCAAATGAATTTCTCACAGAAGAATAACTCTTTTGAGAGATCATGAGTCTTTCAACCATATCTATTTAGAATGATTATTAGATCAGTTGAAATGTCTATAAGCTTACTCTGATAAGCTACAATTTGTCAGTGCTGTACACATGAAACTTGTTTGAATGAAAGAAAACTTTTCCTAAAACAATCTTTAAAGTAGGGCTGGTAGTCACTAATTTTCTTTGCCAAATATTTCAGGCTCTCTGCCTTCTAGACATTGTATGATTATACTAGGAAGTCCTTGGAGTAGGCCTTATGATTAGTCCTGGCCAGTCAGTTGTAAAGGAAATAATGATTGTCACTTCTATGATGGAGTATTCAATTTCCAGTTTGACATACTTCAGAGCTTTCTTTCCTTCTGCCACTGTGACTGGTGGAGCTGGTGGCTGCTGTTCCATCAGTTTGGGTGTTTGAGTGAGTGAAGAGACATGGTGTTTCCAGTCAACCTGTAGTGGACATGTAGATTGAGAGAGAAATAAATCTTGTTCTATTTTTTTAAATTGATATATGCTCCTAATATCTATTCTTATAATTAAAATAACCTTAGAATTCTTAGACTAAAGCTGATAATTACTATTTTAATTTTATTATTATTATTTTAGCATATTACAGGGGTACAAATGTTTCAGTTACATATACTGCCTTTGCCCTGTCCAAGTCAGAGCTTCAAGCATGCCCATCTCCCAGATGGTACACACCACACACATTAGGTGTGAATACACCCATTCCCTCCTCCCCTCTCCCACCTGCATGACACCCGATGAACATCACTACTATATGTGCACATGAGTGTTGATCAGTTAATACCAATTTGATGGTGAGTACATGTGAGCACATTTTACTTTCCACAGAGGTTGTACTAGTTTGTAGTCCCAACCAGCAGTGTATGAGTGTCCTATCTCTCTGCATCCACGCCAACATTTATTGTTTTGGGACTTCTTGATAAAATCCATTCTCACTGGAGTTAAGTGATATCTCATTGTGGTTTTGATTTGCATTTCTCTGATGATTAGAGATGTTGAGGAACATTTTTTCATATGTTTGTTAGCCGTTATTCTGTCTTCTTTTGAGAAATTTCTGTTTATTTTCTTTTGCCCACTTTTTAATGGAGTTGTTTGATTTTTTTCTTGCTGATTTTCCTGAGTTATATATAGATTCTAATTATCAGCCCTTTATAGGATATGTAGCATGCGAATATTTTCTCCCATTCTGTAGATTGTTTGCTTTCATGATTTCCTTGGCTGTGCAGAAGCTTTTTAATTTGATCAAGTCCCACTTATTTATTTTTGTTGTTGCTGTGATTGCCTTTGGGGTCTTCTTCATAAATTCTTTTTCTAGACCCATGTATATAAGAGTTTTTCCAACATTTCTTCTAGAATTCTTATAGTTCATGCCTTAGATTTAAGTCTGTTATCCACTGAGAGTTGATTTTTGTGAGAGGCGAAAGGTGCAGATCCTACTTCAGTCTTCTATATGTAGCTCTCCAATTTTCCCAGCACCATTTATTGAATAAGAATTATTTTCCCCAGTGTATGTTATTATCTGCTTTGTCAAAGATCAGATGGCAGTATGAGGATAGTTTTGTATTTGGGTGTTCTGTTTTGATACATTAGTCTATATCTGTGTTTTTGTGCCAATACCATGATGTTTTGGTTACTATAGCCTTGTAGTATAGCTTTAAGTCTGGTACATTGGTGCCTCCCAATTTGTTCTTTTTGCTTAAGATCGCTATAAAAATTCCCTGAAGTCCTCCCTTATTTCTTCCTCCTATTAACTTCTGCAATGACTTGTATATTTATCTTTTATGACAAGTACAGCTTTCTGCCTTGTATTCTCTGCTTCCTTTATATACATCCTTTATCTCCCCAACTGGACCACAAACTGATGAGGGCAGAATTCATTTTTTAAAATTCTCTCAGCATCTATTATAGTACAGCATCTTGCATATAATAAGAAATATTTGTCAAATGAATGAATGAATGAATGAATGAATGAATGAACAGCTCAACATCCATTTTCAGTGTAGGTAATGACCAAGATGCAAGGGGGGAAAAGAGATAGTATGTATGAGCCATCCTCTAGCCTTGTTGTTTGTCTGCCTTTCAGGCTAGAGAACCTGAAGTGAGGGCCTTGCTCTGAGTAGGTGCTTAATTTTATCTGAACTGCCACTTTATATTCTTTTACTTATTAAACTTATCTGAATCTACATCCCCAGTCTCCCCATACTCATAAAAATTCTCACTTAATTCTTCTCTTAATCCTTAATCTTAATTATTACTTTATTGCCTTTATCTTATCAATAAAGTTAATTAAATAAAATAATAAATTATATAATAATTAACATTTATCAAATGCTTATTATATACCAGATACTATATTAATTTATACCCACATATTTAATCCTTATAATAACCTATGATTCAGTATATTATTATTTCCTTCTCATAAAAGAGAAAACTGATGCTTATATTAAGATGCTCCCTGAAGTTATAGTGCTACATGGCTGGTGAGTGAAGGAGCTTGGCAGGTAACCCAGTCTGTCTGTCTCCAAAGCCCATGCTCTTAAGTTGTAGAAAACTGCTTCCTCAAAAAATTTCCTCTCACTTGTCCCCATTTTCTTAATACTGTGTCAAGTCTGGTTTATCATATCAATGTACATTTAAGTATCTCGTTTTATGCCGAGGGCAAGAATATACCGGAGAGGTATAAAACTGTGTTCCTTGTCTTTAAGGGGCCTGTACTTTAGTTGACCATGAAAATATACAAATATCAAATAATTAGTGGGAAATATCATCTATATTGAGTGCTAAATTGGGCAGTACAGACAAATCATAAATTCATAGATTGTTAGAGTCAAAAGAAGAGACTTTTGAGGTCAACAAGGCCATTGTGCTTGTTTTACAGTTGAACAGTTTGACAGCATATAGTGAGGTGCTAATTGTGTGATACAAAAAAAATAACAACCAAAGGAGCTTAAGGAGATTGGGGGTGGGGTGGGTAGGTACATGGAGAGGAAAGGGAGATTGGTGGTGATAGTTGTCATCAAAGAATGGTTCACAAACGAGGTGGGACTTGATTTCAAACTCAAAAGATGGTTAAGTTACATTAGGGGGAGGTTGTTTGTAGATATATATACATATATATATGTATATATGTATAGGTGTGTGTGTGTGAGTGCACATATGCCTAGGGCATTGCTTGAATAAAGCCATGATGTGACTGAAGTATAAGATTTATATTGTCTGTTTATTTACTATTGTATCTGCAGCATTGATTGGTGTTGGTAGGTGGGCATTTTAAAAGACATGGGTGCCTGAACCTCATTTAGATTCTTTAGGAGTTGTCTTGGGAAGTCATTAGTTTTTAGAAGCTCCCCAGATGTTTCTAATATGAAGACAGGATTGAGAATGATAAAAAAGTAAAGGCATAGTGTCTTATGATGTTCATTTAGGAAAAAAAAAGACATACAAGAATAAAATAAGTGTGATCAAGAGTCTATGGTCAGTGCTCTATAGATAGAATGGTGCAATGAAATAAAAGGATTTCAGATGAGATGAGATAGACAGATGAGAAGGGGGAGTTGGAAAGACCATTTAAAAAGCAATTATAGTAATTATGGATTAGGAGGTTGAAGCCTAGCCTAGGGTGTTTTCTCTGGAAATAGAAAAAGGAAAGGTGTAATCTGAGAATTTTCACAATGTCTTGCTAACTGGTAAAGCCTAAAAGATGAGGGGGGAAAAAGAGCCCAAGAAATTAAATGGTAAGTCCCTGATAAATGAAATGTTGCCTCTTTAAACTTTTTAAGGGTGATGTTTGGAGTATGAAAACATGATATTTACTGAAAATTTAACATTTAAGTTTTAACAAGCCAACATTTAGGATTCATGAATTTTTGGTGATTTTGAAATATCACATTGATTTGTGGTAAGAATATTTGTTGTTCATATATTTGCTTGGACATCCAATAATTTTTCTTAGATTTATGCTTAAACAAATTTATGTCTCCTTTTTCAAGCCTCTTCTCATCGATAATGGAGTAAGATATAGTGGCATAATAATTCCACTTAGATAAATTCATGACATGTGTTTCATGGGCTGTATTGGTTAGTATTAGATTTAACTGCAGTACCACAACATACCTAACTATGGCTTAAATCAGATGAGAAGTCTGGAGGGAGACAATTGATGGCATTACTTCAAGGGCCCAGGAATATTAGAGTTGAAGTCTCTGAAATTCTCTGGTTTTCTTCTCATGGTTCAAGCACAACTTCTGGAACTCTGACCTGTCATGTATATTCTAAGCAGCAAGAAGGAGAAAGTGTGGTAGGACATAAAGCTTTCTTGAAAGTCCCACAATTTGCTGTCATACCTCACTGGCCATTCCTATTTGCAAAGGAGGCTGGGAAATTCACGGATTCAACTAGGCATATTGCCTAGAGTTATGTTAGTGAGAAAGTCATATAGGATAACTATATTCTTTCTTTCTTTTCTTTCTTTCTTTCTTTCTTTCTTTCTTTCTTTCTTTCTTTCTTTCTTTCTTTCTTTCTTTCTTTCTTTCTTTCTTTCTTTCTTTCTTTCTTTTCCTTTCTTTCCTTTCTTTCTTTCTTTCTTTCTTTCTTTCTTTCTTTCTTTCTTTCTTTCTTTCTTTCTTTCTTTCTCTTTCTCTTTCTCTTTCTCTTTCTCTTTCTCTTTCTCTTTCTCTTTCTTTTTTCTCTTCCTTTCCTTTTTTCCTCTTATACTTTCTTTGAAAAAAACCTTTACTTATTAAGCAACTACTATGTGTCAGGTACCTTTCACAGTAAACAAGACAAACATGGTCCCTACTTTTATGGAGCTTAGAGTCTGTCAGGGGAAAAAGACATGATACAAACAATAGCACACACAGCTATTTAATTGAAGATCTGATGACTAATACAGAGGAAAAGTTTAAAAGTCATATTTTCTTATATTTTTTCCTTTTAACTTTGTTATTTTGTATTATTACTATTAATTTTTGTATGTTTTTATATAAATTACTTTGAAACAAAACAGTAGCATGATTAAATAAATATATCCAATCTATAAATCAAATGAATAAGTCTACTTTTATTTAATCTTTTTTTAAATGCAATTTCAAAGACCCAACAAGATATTTAACATTTGATGTTAAATTATACTTCTGATCCTTTAATGAACTATCCCAACTCAGTGAGCTTTGAGCATTACTTAAAAACAATATCTAGAAACATCTTTAAAAACCAGAGAATTATAGAGGGTCTTGTAAAGACTTATGTGGAAGTATGTCAAGAATTGTGAAAGGTGTGAAATTTCTTCTCTATTTGAAAACTAACAAGTTAGACTACAACAGATTTATGAATGCTGGCAGAAGACATGAGACTCCTAGGTTAGAGACAGAGGACTTTCTTCCTCACATCGTGGCAAGAGTCTTGGGCTTCATGTTCACATTGGTTCTCCTTACCCCCAAGTCTGACAGGGGCAACTCAGAGTGGTTCAGGTAGAAGCTGTACAGTCAGTAATTTGCATCATAGCTGAGGAATTTTGAGATTAGGAAATCTCTAATCTTATAAGGGGGCTGCTAGCAAACATACCCAACTTTTTGTACCAGAGAGATTATCTTTTTTATACTTTGTATCCAGAGAAACAAATCTTTGCTCCAGGGAAACACTACCTCTCTCTTTAAAGGTTGTACACTAAATGAACATCCTTGAAAAGACAATCTGGAATAAAAGTTGTCAATGCCTCTTCTCATAACACATGCAGAAGTGTTGGAGAAACCGATGCAGAATTGTTTCCCAACAAAGTCCTACCCATAGACATTGTCAAATACCAACTTTAGCAAAGATTTTGTTTTTTACTAAAAAAGAAAGAAAGCTGCCATGAAATTCTGCCATTTTGGCAGCGGTTGCCTATAATGCCTCGATAGAAATACCAGAAAGTATAATTGTGAAAAACAATTGATTATTCCTTTGATGTGAAGACAGTGTTCACCCTCTGTGACACTGTTACTTATGAGAAAATGCTTCCTAAGGGAATCTGAGGTTGTGGCCACTTGTAAAGATCTTCTTCAAAATAAGCCAGTGAACAATCAGTGATAACTAGCTTACACATAAAAGCTGGAAACAGTTTGATTTTAGTGAAGAGTCCCATCATCAGCTGGTGGCATGTAGGTTAAGTTTCCAAAGAGGGAAATCTACTAGTTATCTTTCTCTATCTCTTTCTACCTATGGAAAACATGAAAACAGGCATCCTGATCAATTTCCCTCTCTCATAATCTCCATTGTGCTTCTCAGATACCTAGTGGGACCAAGTGGTCTCCAATTCTGCATACCAGTTTCTTCACTGAGGGCTGGGTAGAATTCTTTAGGGATGGTCAAGTATTCAGAATCAGGTCAGGGTGAATCTGAAGGAAAAAGTAAATTTTTGACCTGGAGAAAGGGGAAGGGATGAGTTCTGAGTGGGAAGTGGCAGTAATCTGATAACCCTTGGGAAGTAGGCTAGTTCTGGTTTCAGACTTTAGTCTTTGTTCTCTGGTTTTAGTCTGTCCCTGATAACAAACGATCAAAAGACAGAAATTGTGTCAATATACACTAACATGTATAATATCCTATATTGTAACAAGGAATGCAATCTCTGGGATTAACATTTCTTTTCTCATTTAACGAGTATTTATTTAGTACCCATTATACTATATATTATGTGATTTTTCAAACTTTGGGTCCTTCTCAGGGATCTGTGACTCAATAAAAATAATAGCTAACATTACTATGTTTCTGGCAGTCTTATAAGTGCTGTACTTTACCAACTTATTTATTTCTCCAATAACTTTATTAACTCATTCAGTTCTCACAATTAGAATTGATGAGACTATTGTTCTCATTTTACATATGAGTAACTGAGAAACACAACAATGTCCTAGGTATAGTTAGGGATAGTTTTGTCCTTTAGCACCTTGCAATTTATCTGAAAAGAAAATAAGGCAAATTGATAATATTAATAAAGAAAAATGAGGTACCTAGAATAAGAGGAGTAACATGGCCTTAACAAGGCTTACAAAGGCTCTACCTGCTTCTCCAGCCTCATCACATACGGTTTTCCCTTTTACCACACAACTCAACTACAGTGGCCTTATTTTAATATATAAACTATATTGTTGTATTATATTTTACATTTCTTACATTATAAATGATGTTGAACATTTATTAATATGTCTGAAAGCCTTTTTTATTTAATTTCTTGTGAAATTTTTTCTTCATGTCCTTTGCTCATTTTCTATTAGGTTATTAGTAATTTTCTTATTGATTTGTAGAAACTCTTTACGTACTAAGGAAATTAGCCCTTCATTTTTCATATATACGGTGCATAAGTTTGAATTTCTTTGAAAAATGCTATTGGTTAAGAGGTTGTAATGCTAGAGTACCTTGAAAATAATTTGGGCTCTGTATGCAAAAAAAAAAAAGCTATAACAAGCTTTATCCTTAATCTATGTACCCTGCTCAGTTCAATGCTAAATAAAGTTCAGGTGAATTTACCTAGTTAATGTGCTTACCATGGCCTAAAATTTACTTACTAGTATTATGTCACATTATGGTAAAATATTATTAAATAGACAACCTAATCTATATAGTATGATATAGCAGCAATGAATACAGTTCCTAAGTGTAACCTATTCATTTATTATTTAGCTAGAATTAATTTAGTACCTACCATGTTATGTATAGCTCAGTATATAAGTACAGACTATTCCATTGCTTTTTGTAAATTCTGGGTATTTTTTGGTCTCACATTAATATTTATGATTAAAAATTCAAGTATTTGGTCTGTTATTAGTGATTCAACTTCAAAACAAAATTTTTCCTTTATTCTTCTCTAAAGTTTCTGGATTTATTTTATTGAAAAGTATCCTGAAATTGCAAGGGAAGCTATTTAAAAACTATTACTATTTGCAAATATTTTATGTGTGACCCAGAGTCATTTCAATGCTGAGAAACAAACTGAAATACAAAAATAAATGGGATGCTAATTTGACAAAATTCATAGAACTTCGCAGCACAAGGAATGCAGCTTAATATATGCATTTTTTTTTTTTTTTTTGAGACAGAGTCTCGCTTTGTTGCCCAGGCTAGAGTGAGTGCCATGGCGTCAGCCTAGCTCACAGCAACCTCAAACTCCTGGCTCAAGCAATCCTCCTGCCTCAGCCTCCCGAGTAGCTGGGACTACAGGCATTCGCCACCATGCCTGGCTAATTTTTTGTATATATATTAGTTGGCCAATTAATTTCTTTCTATTTATAGTAGAGACGGGGTCTCGCTCTTGCTCAGGCTGGTTTAGAACTCCTGACCTCGAGCAATCCACCCGCCTCGGCCTCCCAGAGAGCTAGGGTTACAGGCGTGAGCCACCGCGCCCGGCCCATTTTTTTTTTTTAAAAAACAACATTTAGGAGATTGAGAGAGATTCCAGGATGTGGTATAGAGTATGACAAAAGAAGCAAGTGTATTGCAAATGTATGAAACAGTCTCACTGAAGGGGATGGAGAGAAAAGATACTGAGCTAAGTAACTAGAAATGATGTAGTTTATAGGATTAAATGCAAAATAACTTGCATATAAGCACATATTCTATTGATAAAGTTGTTTCCCATAGGGGTATGGGATAACAATTCTGAAAACACTATGCATGTATATTGGAATTAAATAATTACATAAGTGAATGGCAGTTGCGGGAGTCAGGTTTCTTGCTGTTGGAGTGGGAGATTAAAGACAAACAGGGGAAGAAGTCTGAAATAATCCATGTAATAATGAACTAGAGTCAATGACAGCAATATAAACTCATATTTAGCATAATACAGATACAGATGGTTGCATATAGAAATATTTATAGATATGTGTATATACATGGGTTAGTAAACACACCCATATATCCTTGTCCTGTCAGTTGAAACAAATTGAAGCAATAATACTCGTAGTGTCCAGATCTTGGTTTCTAATTCCATTTTTCAATGAAAGGAACAAGTGCTCCTTGGAGGAATGGCAGATTCTAGCACTGGGTCAGGAAATAAGGAATAATCCTGGAGCATCTTATAGTGCTTAAAAGTAAAATACTGCTCAATAAAAACACACAACAATGGGAGTATATTAAAGGGGCCAGTTAAAGAGCTCCCAGTGGCCCAAACTGGAATAATTTGAGCAACAAAATAAATAGTTTCGGATTACAACACAATATATAAAATAAATATCCATGAGTCTACAGTAATATAAAACATGATTAAATAAACAAATGAGGGAGAATAGACATATCTGTGCAGAAAAGTTTAAAATAATTTGTGTAGATACTTCTCCTGCAAGGAGGTGGAGCATAATTCCCTACTCCTTTAGTGTGGGATGTGCTAGTGACTTTCTTTCAAAGAGTACAGTATGGAAAGAGGAAAAAGAGTAACTTTACCATGGAAAAACCTGACAAACACTACCTCAGCTAGTTAATGTCAACAGTAATAAGTTGTCAAAGTTAATGTCAAAAGTAATAAGCCATGTTGATAGTATGCACCCTTGATATGTGATGTGAGTAACACTTTGCCTCTGTGGCCTTCCTCCCCAAAATCCATACCTCAATCTAATCATGAGAAAAGCTCTCAGATAATTCCAATTGAGGGAGACCCTACAATATTCCTGACTAGTACCCTCAAAACTGTTAAGATGATCAAAACCAAGAAAAGTCTGAGAAAGTGTCATAGCCAAGAGGAAAAATCCTAAGGAGATATAATGACTAAATGTAATGTGTACTGGATGGGATCCTGCAACAGAAAAGGACATTAGGTAAAAACCAAAGAAATCTGAATAAAGTGTGGATTTTAGTTAATGATAATGTACCAATATTGATTTATTGTGATAAACATATCATACTAATATGTTATATAATAACAGGGGAAACAAATATATTTGAAATATATGGGAATGTTTTATACTATCTTTGCAAGATTTCTGTAAATCTAAATCTACCCTAAAGTCAAAACTATTTTAAAAAGTAAAAAATAAAAACCATAATGATAATTTTTCAATCACAAAGTAATTAACACATGTCTACATATATGCTGCCTGACCACAAGGCTGAATTATTATATATATTTACCTTAATAACCTATGAAACTTTTAAATAGGTAGCAAAATTATACCTTTTATGGTAAACATTCCCCATATTTAAGCCTCATGTATACTGTCATATGTTGCTTAACAATGGAGATACCTTCTAAGAAATGTGTCGTTAAGCGATTTCCTCCCCGTGAGAACATCTTAGAGTAGGGGTCCCCAACCTATGGTGAGTTGTATAATTATTTCATTATATATTACAATGTAATAATAATAGAAATAAAGTGAACAATAAATGTAATGCTCTTGAATCATCCAGAAACCAAACTCCCCTCCCCAGTCTGTGGAAAAGTTGTCTTCCATGAAAATGGTCCCTGGTGCTAAAAAGGTTGGGGACTGCTGCCTTAGCATATACTTACACAAACCTAGATAGTATAGCCCACTACACATCTAGTCTATATAGCCTATTGCTTCTAGACTACAAAACTATACAACATAGGTTCGTTACTGGACTGAGTACTGTAGGCAATTGTAACACAATGGTAAGTATTTGTGTCTCTAAACATAGAAAAGGTGCAGTAAAAATACGATATAAAAGATAAAAAAAAATGGTATACCTATATAGGACACTTACCATGAATGGAGCTTGCGGGACTGAAAGTTGCTCTGGTGAGTCAATGAGTGAATGGTGAGTGAATGTGAAAGCCTAGGACATTCCGGTATGCTACTGTAGACTTTATAAACGCGTAGGCTACACTAAATTTATAGAAAATATTTTCCTTTCTTCAATAATAAATTAACCTTAGCTTCTGTAGCTTTTTCATTTTATATACTTTTTAATTTTTTTGTTTGTTTGTTTTAGAGACAGTGTCTCACTGTGGTGCCCAGGGTCCAGGCTGGAGTGTAGTAGCATGATCATAGCTCACTACAGAATTGAACTCCTAGGCTCAAGCTATCCTCTTCCCTCAGCCTTCCAAGTAACTTTATATTCTTATTCTATAAGCTTTTTTCTGTTTTTATTGTTTTTACTTTTAAAACTGTTTTGTTAAAAATTAAGACACAAACAACATATTAGTCTAGGCCTACAGAGGACCAGGATCATCAATATCACAGTCCTCTACCTCCACATTTTGTCACTTTGGAAGGTCCTCAGGGGCCATAACACAACACACATGGAACTGTCATTTCCTATGATGACAATGACTTCTGGAATATCTCCTAAAGGATATTCCTGCCTGAAGCTTTTCTTGAGGAGGGTGTCACTCTTTTCAGATATGTCCATGGTGGTTTGCTTGGTTTGTTTCTTTTTTTCATTATATTAATATAGATTTGTGTCAGTAATGCACTGACATTAGGATGGCTACGATGTCACTAGGTGATAGAAATTTTTCAGCTCCATTTTAATCTCATGAGACCACCATTGTATATATGGTCCATTTTTAAAATTCCATTATATGATATATGGCAAATGACTATATTCCAAAGTTTGGCCTAAGACCTCTAATAATTATCATATTAATAGGAGTTGATGACAGTCTT